>NW_018128080.1:651970-657162 GCF_001952655.1 Monopterus albus | reverse complement strand
GCAGCAATAAAAGGTTTGGAGCAAGTGCCATCCTGATCCTGAGGTTTTTAATGCTGCTGATTCCCGTTCAGGTTTCCTCCTTCTTTTCCAGGAGGAGGTGATTAATCTTGTGCCTAGGAGTAGGATAGTTAAACAGTTTTAGAAAAAAATGTAACAGTATGGCAAGCCCATGAAATCCTTGCAGGGCAAATGTATGATTTTAGAACATTACAACTGAAGGGCAGAGGAAACAAATGTAAATTTATTTCAATTCTCAGATAGACTAGTGTTGCTGTGCTTATAATAGCAACATTAAAAAACACAATGAAAATACGTTTTCCAAGTACTGTGCTTGAATGTCAGTTAGCAAAAACTTTAACATTTTCTGAAGTGCATGGTTGAGGTGTAATTGATTGATTTCTCCCTGCTTTCATCCTTGAACAATCCAATCTATATCCTAGCTTGATATAGCCAGGCTTGTTTGCTAAGCCGCACTCAATTGCTAAGCGATCCAATCAAATTTGAACTCAGAAAGGGAAAGCAGGGCTTGGCTCAGGCTGTTGTTACTGCATTATACAAATTTCGTTTCACTCAGACAAATTACATTATGGGACTCGAGAGAAACAAATGGTCAAACTTCAAAGCAGCAAAGCCTGAAATATGTTTACTTTTAGTTCCTTTTAAGGTTCAAGCCTCAAAAACACTGTATGAGATTCATAAAGTACATTCAGGTAGGATGAATCTACAACACATGAAGTGCATCCTGTGGCAACATTCTGTGCCAGTGCAGGAAACAATGTGCCCTTTATGCAGCAAAATAAAGGTATGGAGTTCAGGGTGGTAGATCGGACACGTCCTGTCACAGAGCTGTTAATGTGAGCTTTAAAGAAAATTTTTTCTAACCAAACCTTTTAGCTACCTAACCATAATGATCTTTCATTAACCTTAACTAAACTGCAGCTGCTATATACACAAGTAATTCAAGGTTACTGCTGATTTCTTACTTAATCTTCTTTCTGTGAGAGTGAGCAAAGGTGACAGAACACAGGAAAAGACTACAGTACTATTAAATCAATAGTAAAGGTCATATATGTCTAAATTAGACTAACTTACCTGACTCCACATCACCATCAAACCATAATGACTGGCAGCCCTAATAACTGCCCTAATAACTGGAGAGCAGATTAATAAAGCATTCCATAAATGATTACCTCCATCATTAATCCATCCCATGGCTATTTAAAGCTGCACTTATTAACTATTTGGACAGGATGTTTCATGTGTTAATGGCCAGAATGAACACACTGAGCGGTGGCAGTACATTAGATGAACATATGAGCTGAATTAATGACATTCACAGGAATAGGAACAAATTACGCAGGCAGAACAATGCTGTTCACCTGAGAGGATAAAAACTGTAAGGGTTCAACTGAGAAATGAAATATATGCACTTGAACTGGTGCAATTCCCTCACAGCAGATGAAGCCTGGACACTCATTAGCTGTATTTGGGCCAGAATTCATCAGATTCACTGATTCACTTGGGAAATCCATCTATATATTGCATACCCTCTGTTCATGACTGTGAGGCTCAGCCTGTTAGAGTGTGCATGATGACAGAGCTGATTCAGACTTAATAAATAATAGAGTGTTACTGGAGATATCACCTGATGAATATTGCATTTCCCATTTCTGCCACCTGCCTTCCCGCATGTCTGTCTTTCTGTCTGTCTGTCTGTCTGATCGTCTAAGAGACTACCTGGCCTAATGCCAGCTTTTTGTGGTATCCAGCGCAAACATCCAGTTCAGCTCCATGTTGACAGCTGGCGAGATTGGAGGCACTCTGCATTCGAAAACACCCACAATGTCAGGCAGCAAATGTGAGACAATTATTTCTAGTTTGCAGCACTGAAACTTGTTCTAAAAAATGTTATGTCCCGCCCATCTGACACACACCGCGGGTGGATTTTTTGCCAGCTGGAGTGCAGAGAGTTGAAAAAGGGGGGTGTGGGCAGTTTCCAAGACAGAGAATAAATTATCACCTTCAACAGATTATTACCACGAAAGGTGTTTGAGAGTGTGGCACTGTGTTCTGAGGAGCATGTGTGGGCTTGCACCTCTATATTTCTCTCTGACTCACAATCAGGATGCCTTTGTAAGCATGATATACTTATGTTGTCAAAGATTCCACTATATTGGCATTGAGCTAGCCCTTCTTTATTGCATCTCTGCCTTTTTACACAGAACTAAAAATGAAGCCAGCATAATACTGCCCTTGTGTTCCTTTTATACAGATACTGTAATCTCAATATTAGAGGTGTGACGTTTAACATGACGTCCAGCATGACATCTAACCACACATACATACTGTACATACATACTGTACATACATACCGGTAATGTTTTTGCTTTCACAGCAACAATAGTGGATGTAGAGTGTTGTGATATGCTTTGGCTCATCTTGGACATTTCTGATATGATTCAGAATCAAAGTCATTGTGCATAGTGTACAGTGTGTTAATGATTATGATTGCAGATTCTGTTTCATGTTAACAACATAAAAATTTGACAGACGTGGCTGAATAACAGAGGGTCAACACTGACCTCTCATAGTGCAATAATCCCGCCTTAATCTGGCGCTGTAAAAGGGGTCATTATTAATTAAGAGAGCAGGTTCATTCATGCATATGCAGTAACACATGCTGGTAGCTACATCAACAGGAAAAGTGTGGATAAACAGAATAAAAAGAATGCAATGTAAAGCTGAAACAAGACATCAGTTGACATTAGTCAAAAGCGGTTTTCAAAGCCGTTTTATTTATTTTGACAGTTTCAAGACAAGAAACATTTTTGTGTGTTTGTTATTAACTATATTTTTCATGTTGAATATGTCATGTCACCATCTGTCAGACGCTTTTTAGGGATAACAGGCTGTTTCTGGCAACACACAGTTAGAAGATATAATGTTTAGATGATACATCTTCTTATGTTTCCAAAGCAATCGTGGATATAAGTTAGAACCAATATTAATGTACACTAAAAAAAGCAAGTGCATTCATGCTCTCACTGATATTTACTTTAATAGAATGCAATGAGGCAGTGCAGATGTACAGAAGAACCCATCAAATATTTGTTTTATCAAATATAGTCACGGAATATGAAGCACCACTATGAGATGAGCATATTTATGCTGAATATGGCACTGTCTGGCAAATGTTTTGAGTAGATAACAGGTTGTTTTGGAAACATAAAGACATACTGTAGATAAGATATTATATCCCCTGATTTGGTTTGTTCACACACCCGTGGAAAGATCAGATCTGAGTCACTTCAGTAGGTAATGTGAATGTATCCTTAGTCACAGTGATGGTTTAGCTAAATGCTAAATTAGGTGTTCCTAATATTCTGACCCTCTAATGGGGAGGGCAAAAATATAAAGACACCTCTAAGTATAATGTAGTGGTAGTACAACACCACCTTTAACTATGACCTTAATAATAAACATATAATTGAATTTATACATTTATGATAATTTCACCAAAGCTGAAACATTTTAAACTTCATAAACACAAATGTTAGTGTTGCACTGAAGTGAACACAATTGTATAGGTGTACCTAATAAAGTGATTGGTGAGTGTGTATTTCACTTAAAACATCTGTCCATTTTTGGGGGGGTAATATTAAACTAATCAGTACTGATATTTGTTAGAATTGTATAGACTGAGATGTAAAGTACAAACTCTATATCTGTGATGTAAAGAGCCAGACATATTTGTTGCGTTCTTACTAATCTTTACATACAGTACAAAGTGCAACACATCACCTCTGCATCACAGATATGAACTCTTATTACTGAGTATAAATCACTAAATCAATACAACATGTACAGTTCTTGCCAATATTTTTGTGGTATTTTAGCGACACTGCTGTTGATCAGTATTGCAACGTACAGTAACAGTACAGTACTTCACCATTATGTTTGAAATATATAGCCATAATAGAAAAAGGGAAAAAGGAAAAAGAAATGTAATTTATCTCCTTTAATTTATTGTCCTCTCTCGGAATTGCCACCTTAACATGGTGGAGAGGTTTGTATGTCTCAATTATCCTGGGAGCTTTGTTGTCTGGGGCAGTAGCCCCTGGTAGGGTCTCCCAAGGCAAATTGGTCCCAGGGTAGGGGCCAGACTAAGAGCGATTCAAACCCCTTATGAAAATGGCCACTTCCTGTTCTGCTACCTTGCCCAGATTAGGAAGACTGGGGCACCGTGCTGGAGCTGGACCTGGGAGGGGAGCTTGCTGGCGAGCATTTGGTTGTTGTATCATCAGATCTTGGACACTTGAGTAAAGAGAGGAGCAGAGGTGTCAACTAATCACCACCTGGAGGTGAGTTGGAGCGGATGGCAGGGGAGGCTGCTGGACATCCCTGGCAAACCCAAACATGTGGTGAGGATGCACTGGAAATGCCTGGCTGAAGCCCCTGTCTGGTAGATCACACTTCTGGAAGAATTTCTCTCACATCCCATGGGAGGCTGGAGACACGGAATCTGAATGGGCCAAGTTCAAGTCCTCCAATGTAGAGGCAGCTGTTTTGAGTTGTGGCCAGAAGGTCGTTGGTGCCTGTTATGGTGGCAAACTGAGAACCCACCTCAGGCTGAAGAAGGAGGCCTACAGGGCTTGCTTGGTCTCAGGGGTCTGCCAAAGCAACTGATGGGTACCAGCAGGCCAAAAGAACAGCAGCTCAGATGGCTGCGGATGCAAAATCTCAGGTGTGGGAGGAGTTTGGTGAGGCTATGGAGAAGAACAACGAAATCACAAAATACCATAATTTGGGAAATAAAGTTCTGATATGCAGATGTTACCTATATTTAGAGCCTTTCTCTCCTGTTCTCCATTTATGTTGTTATTGTGTTTGTGCCAGTCAAGTCTTTCTATGTATGTGTGTGTATATGTGCTTTTGATTATGTCAGCATGTCAACACCACACCAGTTGGTCTGTGCATGTGTGAGAGAACGAATGGCAGTGTTGCTTTTGAAAAGATATAGGCAGAAAGAGTGAGTCTGCTCAGCCAATCAGGAAGCAGATTAGTAGGCTGGAAGGAGTGGGGGGCTTTAATGCTCTACTACAGTGGAAAAACATTTTTTTGGCTAGCAACACAGTGACCAATCACAATCTATAAACAGGCCAAAACAACTTTATAACCAATGACCCTGTCTG
>NW_018128080.1:636353-651939 GCF_001952655.1 Monopterus albus | reverse complement strand
GGCAAAAACTGCCAGCTCCAGGGACTTTTGGCAATCACCCAAACTGTGTGTGTGGTGTATTGTATGTGCGTGTGTGTTTAAGTCAGTCTCTAAAGGAGATGGGCAGAAAGCGTACCGACTTCTCTTTTAATTTGACATGGTTCACCGTTTTGGCATGCACTTGCTGCTTCTCCGAGTGTGTGTGAGTAAAGTAAGAGTGTGTGCACATGTGTTTGTGTACGTGGATATGGACTTTGGTTGTGTTTGCATCTTTGTGTGTGTGTGTGTGTGTGTGTGTGTTTGTGTGAGTGACAGCTCTGACCTTTTCAATATGCCTGTTAAACCTGAGCTCTTGTCCCAGTGCAGACGTGCTTGTGTCAACTCCAGCACTCCTACAAGAAGGTCAAACTCTCTCCTGTTGGAGTATTGGCATGCACATGCACACACACATACATTCACACACTATCATACATAGTGTTTCCTGTCATGTTGTTCCTGTGTCCTCTATAAATAATGTGCTCTCTGCCCGCACTAGCATGTCCAGGCAATTACCACATCATAGTGATGCATCTACTGTGCTCCCCACCAGGCAATCATTATAGATTTAGTCATTCTCTTTCTTTTCATTTTTCTTTCTTCCTTTTCCTTTTGGTGACTGCAATTTTCTGGTCTTGTTACTGTGGTCCCCATCACAGCTGCTGCCATAGATTGGATTCCCAGTGGGGTGTACCTTTGACTGATGGGATTAGTGTGTTCATTAGGGAGGTAACTGTACAGTCATGGCCAGAAATATTGGTATTTCTGTCAGATAATGCTCCACTTCTCCCAGAAAATTGTTGCAATGACAAATTCTTTATTATTCTCATGTTTATTTTTTGTTTGTATTAGAGCAACACAAAAAAAACAACAACAGATGAAACAAAGCCAAATCTGATTCAATCCACATAGAACTTCAAAAAATGGACTTGGCAGAATTATTGACACCTTTTCGAAATCATCAAAAATAGTTGTATTTCAAGCATGGGATGCGCTTTTAATTTGTAATGAAATGAACCTGTAAGCATTCAACAGGTGCTGACAATATAGAAATCACACTGGCAACCAATTAAAATAAAGAAAAGTTGATTCAGCCGTTGTGTCGTGTGGACCACACTGAGCATGGAGAAAGGAAAGAAGAGCACATCCACATGGACGAAAGAGAAAATTATATTACGATTGCAATGAAGGATTGTTTGAATGGTGGATAAAGAACCATGATCAACTTCCAAACAAGTTCACTCTGACCTGCAGGCACAAGGCACAACAGTGTCAGTTCGCACTATCCACTGCCATCTGAATGACAAGGGATGCTATGGTAGGAGACCCAGGGGGACCCACTGCTGACACAGAGACATAAAAAAGCCAGATAATAATCCACATTTGTAAATAGGCCTCACAGATGCACTCCTTACTGTACTCCTGTTTGAGCAGTGTTTGCTACAACAGTGTCTAGCTGTTTTAGAAGACTGATTACTACTAACACCCTTCTTTTTACCTGATGGTGTATATAAAGCTGGCTGACTGGTTTAGCCCACAGACACAGGCAGAAACAGCTAGGTAACAAAACTCAATCAGCTCCTCAAAAGCTGTCAAGTTAACAAATGTTATCTAGTTTGTTTAATTCATTAGAAAAGTGTGAAAATGCTGTGGTTTTACAAGCGGTACACTAACTCCACTAGTTGCATGGCAATCTCATGGTGACAGCGAGTCTCATCACAGGTGCCACAGAGTAGGGAAGTGAACAAGTACAGAAATACAGATGAATGCATAATTGATTTTCGTAAGATTTGTTGACAGTAAGAAAAATATTAAATAAAACCTGCCTCATTTTATCAGACAAACTAATAATAAAGCATGACAGAGAAGCACACAGAAGAAAAGAGGAAAAACTGAAAAGAACCAGAAAACAACAGGTCCAAGGTGAAAACTTTTGAAAAGATGTAAACTTTCACAAGTGCTATAAAAAATACATTGCTTAGGTGCTGCTCTGTGAACCAGCTTTGTGCACCAGACTGATGGATGCGTAATAGAATGTGTGTATTTGTACCTCTGTGAACGTGCCTGTGGACCCATCTCAGGCTTACTTTGTGATGTTTGAAGGTAGCAGTGGGTTTGTGTGTGTGCATGTGTGTGGTCTTTAAACATGTAGTATCCCTGTGCTTACATGTCCATGTTTACATCCATGTCTGCTTATAGGTGTATGTGCCCATGCAGCTTTGCGTTAGTGTAAGTATCTGCCCTGTGCGATCATCACACAGGGGAGATGCTTACAGTCCATTTGTCTGCAAGCACACTGACCATTAGCTGGCCACCATACATTATGTATAGCGGTGACCTTTCTGCACACTGCACCCTTAGGCCTATAAGTCATTGTTTGGTGTTGTATTGATTTTTAGCTTCCCCACCCTCATTCATAGATGGAGATGGTGATATGAGGGGAGGGAGACTGAATGCTGAAAGGAGAGGGGAGTGCAAAAGCAATGGTGTGTGAAGAATTGAAAAGGCTCACCGTGGAGAAGGACTCAGACAGCAGCTCCTACCTGTAGCCCCCTTTTCAGCAGAGTGACTACTTGGAGGCCAGCCCCGTAAAGGGTCATGTTCAATAGTGCTGAGTGTTCTGCACCATATAAGCACCACCTATACACAGCCCATTATACAGAGTGGTGAGTGTGAGGCTGCATGGTAAACAATTTAAGTAGAGCTCCTGAAAGATTCTCAACATTCATCAGACTCGACTTGGTGGAAAAAAGAGACACACTGGGTGGAAAAGTGGAGGGCAGCAGGGTCTCCATCTACACACCTTCCCTATAATCTGCCAGAATCTTCTTTATATTCCTCCTTCTCCAGCTGACAACTAAAGTAGAGATACACAGAGGAGAAAAATGGGCTGAGAAAAATGCTTTGCCATTCTACAGTGATGGATCTTTAGGCTGTCTGTCAGATGAAGGAGGAGCGAGGGGGAGGAGGAAGCTGATTTGAATTCAGCATCACTTTGTTGTCACTCAGAAGCCCAGGACTTGATCTGTGGGAGGAACGGAACAGCGACCAGACCTGTTGCTCTGACATTTGCCTACATTGCTAAAAATACCACACTGATTAGTCTGTTAACAGAGAGAGGAAGGCAATCTGACAGTCTTACATCATCAATAGTTAAATTGTGCTCTGTCTCCACAGGGTGATACTGTGATATTTATAGTATTATATAATAGCAGCCTGTGGTGATACAAGGATTCCATATTTACCAGAACCAATACACTGCTCCTGTAGAGCAGCCTCTTTCTGCGGCTGTTAATGAGACATGTACATGTCTCTGGTAGTTTGGTCCAATCTTCTTGAGCAAACTGCTTCAGTTCTCGCAATGTGATGGGTGCCTCCTCCCAGCTGGGAGCTTCAGCTCTTTCCAATGGGCCAGTGACATAATGATGTGATGTTTACTGTGGTGCTTTGTGAGTGAAAGGTGGGGGTGACATAACATTCACTAGTGTGAAGTAGTGACAAGTAACATTAACTTTCATTCGCATGGAAAAATGATCATCAAAAAGAATTTAAAATGGTTTGTGTTCATTGTTGCCTGCCATTGTGGGTATCAAGCACACGTCAAATGCCAGAATTACACTTTTTTTCAGGCTTCCAAGCGACAGATAGAGGTGATGGAAATGGATAGATTCTATCAAATGTCAAACCATTTTAAGATCTTTTTGATGATCATTTTTCCATGCAAATGAACATTACTTGTCACTACTTGTAGCGATAGCACACGTTTTGTTGTCCCTAACTTTCATCCACAATGCACTGTGGTTCTGTCATTATGTTTTATGTCTACTGGATTAATATCGGGACTCAACAGCCACTTCAGAACACTCCAGTGTTCTCTTCTCATCCATTCTTGGTGCTCTTAGATGGATGGTTTTAGTCATTATCCTGTTGGAGGAATCCTGACCTGTGACCAACACTGGGCAGTAGGTTTCTCTCCAGAGTACCAAGCTGATCCTCTGATTGCAGTTTCCTGCACGCATTCACGATGCAGCAATGCAACCCCATAACATAACTGAACAGACTCCATGTTTCACAGTGGGAATGTGTTTGTTCTTTTATTTCAATGCTGCACTTTTTCATCAGGTAACAGCGCTGATGAGAATGAGAACTCACATTTTGTTCAAAGGAAACCCTGAGAAGCACTGTGGCGTCTCTAAATGCATTTTAGCATTTTTTTTTTGTTTCTCTTTCAAAAGTGGCCTCTTCCCGAGTCTCCATCCATGGAGTCCACTTTCATCCAGAATATGTCTGCTAGAACAGTTTGTAGTACTGAAGGAAATCGTATGATAATTCTGTGTGGGTTGGTCACAACAACTGAGCCCTTGTTATTTATTTATTTGCAGATTTTAATATAAAGACAATTATTACTACAGCTTTAAGATCTTTATATCAGTAAGAAAGGTTGCTGGAAACCCTGAAACTGAACCTGAAAAATGATTCCAAAACATTATTAAGTATAAAAATAACTAGCTGAGAACACATACCCTGCAATGTTGCAGCTTTGACAGGAAAGTTGCAATAATATTTGAGTTCCTCTATATCTATGTGTCCTTCTATGAACTCAGTCATTATCAAAAGAAACTCAGAGGTGTTCGTAAATACTATGTACAAATAACCTACACTTGTAGTGAGTATAATGGCCAGTGAGGCCATTTTAATTGAGAAATGTGCCGCTACAATGCCGACACTAATGCAGCGGCGATCACTCGATTATCAGAACGAGAACAAGGAGTGAGATTGTGCTGAGGGTGTCCCGCCAAGCTTTCTAATTCCTCCAGGAGACTGACACCTGAATGTGGTTTCATGCATCAACCCACCACTACTCACCCCTGGTGTTAGCTTTCCCCTTTTCCTTCCTCTCCTTCCATTTTCCCCATCTCCTCCTGGTCTGACCCTGCATAACATATTAGCAAGACCTTAAATTAAATATTGAGTTTTAAAATGTTTATTTGGTTAATGGCACTTTCAGACTTTGCTTCAGGTGCATCTGGATGCATCGCAAGTAAAATGAAAGCCCATTAAATACAAGGAGAAGCTTGTAGGGTGCTTCAAAAATACATTTGTGGTGATGGTATGTCATTAATTATTCAGTTTGCTCCATAAAGTATTCGTCTTTACGTTTTTAGTACATTACTGTAGGTTTATTGGATTATAATGTGATTATGATAGTTACAAGGCAATCACAGTGTAGTAATGACACACTTTACTTACCTTTATAGAGGAGAGTGTAGCAGAGAAAAGTGTCAGTAATGTGATGAGTTGATCTACTTTGGAATTAACATCCTGTTGTCAGAATTTACACTTGGTTAAAAAAGATGAATCCTTTTCTGTCACATTTACTTTCAACTTGTCATCCCATCTTTGTTGTGCCATCATCTTTCTCCCTCCTAATATTTTTGATCACTTCTGTTGTGTCCTTCTCCTTTTGTCCCAGTTTGTTCTCATTCATCTTGTGTCTCCACTGATGGCTGATGAAGAGGAAGAGAGAGAGGGAGGGTTCTGAGGAGAGAAGAGCTTCACAGCGGGCCCATGTTCCATTTATCAACATCAAGATTTCAATCACAGCACGACGCCTTAAAAGCCAACTCAGAAACCTCTCCACTCCCCTTGAGAAGAAAAGCAGAAAGAACCTAACTTAAAACCCTACCTTTCCTTTTTCACACTGAGTTCACCTTTTCACCAATAGATACTTTTATGCATATGTAACCTAGGTTATTTTGGTGGTCTATACTGTATATATTTTTTCGTTTCCTATTTTATTTTTTCCTTCCAGTAAGCTTAACATTATTTGCCAAGTGTTGTTTTCCCATGCCCCGTGAATGCACCATAGTGTAGACAGCAGCATCCTTCGATTTCCGGTGGAAGGGGAAAAAAAGGAAAAAAGGGAAGAGAAACTTTGTTCTGTACTCTCCGGGGTTGGATGGAAGCAACATCTTTAAGAAACGCTGTTTTTTGAGCTTCGAAATATTGGTTGAGGTGTTGTTCCTGAGCACCAAAATGTTATGTTGAGTCCGGTGATGTGATAGAACTAACGAGTGTGAACTTATTGAAGAATATCCTTCCTGTTTTTTTTGTAGTGTCTACTCCTAGAGGAGCTGAGCGGTGCCATCCACGGACCGGATGCCTCCTGAGAGGCCTGCGGGTGACAGTAGAGTGAGAGAGATTCACATACTGTACAGAAGTTAGTGACTAGTGAGTCTCAGTTTGTTACACATACATAAGACTATTTTCCCTTAAAAAAAGATGCCAGATAAAGATAAATGATAAAAACATTTACTCCTCCCTTCATAGCCTTGAGGCTTTGCTATTTGTGTTAAAAAGGTTTTTTAGACAACATTTAGTAATTGTATTCACTCCATTTTCTTTCTCCCATTTTTTCATTCTCACCTCTGGCTTTCATGTTGTGTTGTGGCACTTCATGACAATCTGAATCAAGGCTGTGGCACTAAAGACCTGGTATGACATCTATTCAACAGCAGTTTATCTGTAATATTCTTCAGCTCTGTGAAGGGTTGGCAAATAAACGCAGCCAAAGTTTTCTGTTGACCTTCCTTAATACATACAGTACAGTGCCACTGTGTTTGTGTGTGTCATATCGGGTCCCTTCCACACATAGCTCTCCATATGGCTCATGTAGTGTAGATAGCTTTTTGTGGGTCTTGACTTGGCGTCAATTAGTGGATTTGCTGCTTAATAGATGGAGATGGTGTAGAAGAGAATTATCTATGTAGAGATACTGCTTGCAAACCAATGATGGTAAGATGATGTCATGGGGTAGGACTGGATAAGTCTGACTTCTTCCTACTCCATTCAAGCATGTATTAGGTATAAGCAAATTGATATTGGATTAGCATTTGTTGGATATGTGTAAAATTATGTGTGTTGAGATATCAACTGTCTTTACATGCTTGAAAGAATAAATCAAATCAAATCAAATAATTAACAGGGACTGAGGCCTCTGCATGTTTGCCACTGTTCTTATCTGTGCCAGCATGTGTGCATGAACATGTATGTGCAAGATGATGATTCTTTCTACCTGACAATGGAGAGGATGGATGCTGTCACCTTGGTTACCATATAAAATGGATTCCAGGGGTGGAATCAGCCCAAGCCAATTAGACACAGACATGTTATAGAGATGGCAGGATGCACACAGATGCACATTCTCTGTTTGTGTCGCTCAGCCTTTCTTTTCCCTGGAACACACACACAAACACACACATGTCGGCAGTCAGACAGTGTCTTGCCCTAGGCTGTGTGGATATGACCATCATAATCACATCATACCCCCTGATAACAATAACTCTGCTCAGGGATGCAAATAATCTGTGTGTCCACATATCTTATTATTGCAATCAATAATAATGAAGCACCCCAACCCCAACACACACACACACACACACACACACACACACACACACACACACACACACACACACATACACAAAATAACACCCCTGTCACCCTAATGAGAAAGTATAGCCTATTACCATGTTCTGTGTGTTGTTGTGTGTCTGTTTGTCAGCAGCTGTGTCCCCCTGCTTTAAAAGCAAGGCGATCAAAACAGAGCAAAGGGCTCACAGGGCACAAAACCTAATTTAATTTTTAAAAAAGTCATTCTGCTGGCTGAGATTCTCCCCTTTTCCCTCCCTCCTGCCATCAAGTAGCCAAAGTGTTCATCAAAAGTGATTGAGAAACAAAGAGAGAATGAACATGCACTCAGCTTAAATTTGGCATGCATGGTTTTTCCCCAGAGCAAGCTGGTGACCCATATGCATTCTTGCTGCTTTTAGCCCGTCCTGATGAAATGGCCACAATATTGCTGCTGACTTTGTGATAACGCTATGTTACAGACGTCACACACCCCACCCACACCTGCTGAGGCTCACACACTCGCAAGTGTCAGTAAGTGACTGTAAGTGTGTTTGTGGGATGTATGTGTATGCTGATAAGTGTTGCAAAGTGTGGGGATGATTGTTGATTTTTGGCAGTGTCTACTGTTAATGAAATCCTTTGTGCCGCTCTGATTGGCTCATCAATCAAACAGTGGTTCACATATTACCCATAACCCCTTTCTGCTCTCTCCAGGTGGTGGATTACAATGTGACACATACATGCACACACACGTAAAGTAAAGAGAAAGTGTGGTAATGCTGACACACACAGAGAGATATGTACACACAAATGTACACATGCACAACAAAGAAAACACCTTTAAACACATTTGTCCTTCTATAATTGTGAGGACATTCTTTGACATAATGCATTCCTTTGCCCCTACTCCCTCATTTCCACCAGATGTGGCTGCATCACTTTCCATCTTTGACGCGGTTGCCAGAGCTGATCACTGCCAGTTTAATCAATGCTTGTAATTCCACCGGGTCCAGCTATGTACTATCTCCGCCGCATCCCAGATGAGGCTCTCTCCCGCATTTAGCTAAAGCCAGAAAATAAGCCAACGTTTACCTATTGTAGAAGCTCAAAAATAACAAAAATAGCCTACACAAAAAAAATATGCACCACAATGAACCATTCTTCAGCTGCACATTGATAATAATACTACACACACAGAGTTATATATGAATTAATGTACATACAAAAACACACAAAGGCATATTACACCAATAGGCACAAGTATATTCACACACACATACATCTTTGCATTTACACATAAACATCCTACAGCCTCGCTACAAGCTTTACAGCAGGAGTTTCCCCAACATTGCTGTCATCTCAATGTTCATCCACAGAATGGAGAAGATAATGAGACAGTGAATGCATCATCTGCATTAATTTCTGTATGATTCAAACTGTCATGGCTATAGAGGCCAAAAGGAGGGGCAACTGGGGCAGGAAAAGGAGGGAGAAGAGGAGGAGGAGGGGTAGCTAGACAGGGGAAATTGGTGAGTGGAGGATGGGGGTGGGAGCATGGTTGTGAGGAAGAGGCCTTGGGGGACACCTCACTGCTGTGGGCCCTGGGGCTAGCAGAGAAACACGCACGCTTGCAAATCCACTGAGATTAGTAATAGCAGACACACACACATAATCACATTCACACATATGCATGCTCATGCAGAAAAGGTAAACGAGGTAAAGTCGCAAAAAGTGAAATCAAATGAGCACACAGAGATACAATAGTAGGACATCACTGTATATACTGTATGTACATGTGGTCATGTATTGTACAGATTGCACTGTATGTAATATTAAAAGCCCGGAGGCATAAAATGCCTATAGGCAATAAAAAATAGACTCACATCCCCATCAGTGAGTATGTATGGTAGTATATTGAGTAGTATAAGTTTATGGCCTTTTCTGCTTGTTTGTGTTGTTTAAATGCAAACATATACATACATACAGTGGGTACGGAAAGTATTCAGACCCCCTTAAATTTTTCACTCTTTGTTATATTGCAAGAGCAAGCTGGTGACCCATATGCATTCTTGCTGCTTTTAGCCCGTCCTGATGAAATGGCCACAATATTGCTGCTGACTTTGTGATAACGCTATGTTACAGACGTCACACACCCCACCCACACCTGCTGAGGCTCACACACTCGCAAGTGTCAGTAAGTGACTGTAAGTGTGTTTGTGGGATGTATGTGTATGCTGATAAGTGTTGCAAAGTGTGGGGATGATTGTTGATTTTTGGCAGTGTCTACTGTTAATGAAATCCTTTGTGCCGCTCTGATTGGCTCATCAATCAAACAGTGGTTCACATATTACCCATAACCCCTTTCTGCTCTCTCCAGGTGGTGGATTACAATGTGACACATACATGCACACACACGTAAAGTAAAGAGAAAGTGTGGTAATGCTGACACACACAGAGAGATATGTACACACAAATGTACACATGCACAACAAAGAAAACACCTTTAAACACATTTGTCCTTCTATAATTGTGAGGACATTCTTTGACATAATGCATTCCTTTGCCCCTACTCCCTCATTTCCACCAGATGTGGCTGCATCACTTTCCATCTTTGACGCGGTTGCCAGAGCTGATCACTGCCAGTTTAATCAATGCTTGTAATTCCACCGGGTCCAGCTATGTACTATCTCCGCCGCATCCCAGATGAGGCTCTCTCCCGCATTTAGCTAAAGCCAGAAAATAAGCCAACGTTTACCTATTGTAGAAGCTCAAAAATAACAAAAATAGCCTACACAAAAAAAATATGCACCACAATGAACCATTCTTCAGCTGCACATTGATAATAATACTACACACACAGAGTTATATATGAATTAATGTACATACAAAAACACACAAAGGCATATTACACCAATAGGCACAAGTATATTCACACACACATACATCTTTGCATTTACACATAAACATCCTACAGCCTCGCTACAAGCTTTACAGCAGGAGTTTCCCCAACATTGCTGTCATCTCAATGTTCATCCACAGAATGGAGAAGATAATGAGACAGTGAATGCATCATCTGCATTAATTTCTGTATGATTCAAACTGTCATGGCTATAGAGGCCAAAAGGAGGGGCAACTGGGGCAGGAAAAGGAGGGAGAAGAGGAGGAGGAGGGGTAGCTAGACAGGGGAAATTGGTGAGTGGAGGATGGGGGTGGGAGCATGGTTGTGAGGAAGAGGCCTTGGGGGACACCTCACTGCTGTGGGCCCCGGGGCTAGCAGAGAAACACGCACGCTTGCAAATCCACTGAGATTAGTAATAGCAGACACACACACATAATCACATTCACACATATGCATGCTCATGCAGAAAAGGTAAACGAGGTAAAGTCGCAAAAAGTGAAATCAAATGAGCACACAGAGATACAATAGTAGGACATCACTGTATATACTGTATGTACATGTGGTCATGTATTGTACAGATTGCACTGTATGTAATATTAAAAGCCCGGAGGCATAAAATGCCTATAGGCAATAAAAAATAGACTCACATCCCCATCAGTGAGTATGTATGGTAGTATATTGAGTAGTATAAGTTTATGGCCTTTTCTGCTTGTTTGTGTTGTTTAAATGCAAACATAAACATACATACAGTATATATGTATAAATATATATAAAATTCCCCACTTTGTGACTCTGGGTCTTATTTCTTCCTTCAAGCTCGGGTCCTCTACCAGAGGCCTGGGAGCTTGAGGGTCCTGTGCAGTATCTTAGCTGTTCCCAGGACTGCACTCTTCTGGACAGAGATCTCAGATATTGTTCCTGGGATCTGTTGCTATTGGATGGAACTGCTCCCTTCTGGATCAGGACTGTCCGGCCTTCAGTTACCCACTCAAGGTGGGTTCCATCCATTCATTAGTAGCTGGTTCTTTTTTGTCTCACCAGGGGTTAAGGACTGACGATAGCTTAGCATGGATGATATGGGGGCCTGGTGCTGTCCATCTCATTCAGGGAGGATTGCTCTCAAGTCTGCTGTCCACTGTTAGGTGATGCCTTCTTCTCCCATATGCTCTTCCAGAATGTTTGCCTTGGTGGGTCTGCTCTCATATTATTGGATGGCTCAGTGGAGAACATTCAGTTCCAGGCTTGTTATTGGGGGTTAGTACCCAATCTCTGATTGTGGGGGTGATGATAATATCTCCACTCGACCTGTCGTCCTGGCTCCCCCTTGCCGTAACATTTGTGTTGTACCTTGTCAATCTCTAGTTGTAATAGCAGGTGCTTCTTGCCAATGTTAGAACACTGAGTTACTAGTTGTTTCGATGTTAGTCTACATGTTGGGTTTCGAAGTATCCATAGGTACCACATCCTCCATATGTAATCCCTCTGGGGTTACTTGTTTAGTAGCGTATAGATAATGTAGGCGGGTAGCATTAAGGGCCTTGCCTAAGGGTAGGCCCATGCTGGATACTGACCCTACCATGACTGGGGATCGAAACTCCGTACCAAAGTCAGTGGTGATCTGATTATCTCTTCAATTACTGTATATACAGAGAAGTAGGTCCATACTATATATTTTCTTGTTTAGTGTTCTGAATATCAGTAGCTGACACAGGGAGAAAGAGGAAAAGATTAAATATTTTGTTGCTTGTGTTGCATTTGATGTCACACTAAAGTGAAATTGAAAGTGCTAAAAGCCTGGATGGATAAAAGGATAGTATTAGTGAAACATTTTGTGGGCTTATTAGTTTGAATTTTCAAGTACATCTGCTGATATGTAATGTCGCTGCTACAAAAAGCATCCTGTATTCCGAGAAATAAAGTGAAATATAAATACTGAGAAAAATGTGATTTCTTTTAGCATGAAATGTTCAGTATTAAAATTCAAAAATAAGATGACAAGGTGTAAAATTCATTTTCACTTCATTTTCTCTGTGACCCACCAGTTTCAAGAAGCAGACAGACGTCTTTTTCCTTCCTCCCCTCTTGTCCAACCTCTCGGTCCACATGTCCACTTTTTCAGATCCACAGCCTGTCAGTACTGGGACATAGTTATGACTCATCTGTCTGTCACATTGAAGATGCCAGACAAACAGGCAGCCAGCCTTTATCTCTTGAGAGTGAATCACAATATGAAGCTGGAGGCCTCATCCAAAAATCAGGCAATCTGTGCTGTCTGCACCCCTCCTGCTACGACATTTGGCGGTTTGCTTGATTGCAGATATTTGCAGCTGATAAGTTTGATGCCAGTTGCACAGTAATGCAACATTTCGATCAGTGCCTCTAAACTTTGCAGGAATATGTGTCTCACCAATTTTTCATTATGGTGTGAACACTGTTTCATAGACCTTCCCAAGCTGACACAAATAACTGTCTGGCACATTGAATATTATTAATATTTTGTAGGTTTCTGGCAGGAGCATCTTTGAAGAACAAGTCAAACTGAAATTAACTTTTATTTTTGCATAGAAATCAGTCTCTTTGGTGTTTGTTCAGATTGGGAACTAGTCAGAATCATTATTACTAAAAAGAAGAGTATTAAGTTTTATTTAGGACAGTGCCCCCATACAGTGGTTTTCTAGAGGACTTCTGAATGCTTTGACTAATAATATCAATATTTTAATTTTATTGGCACATATTTGTGTAAGTTTACACTACAATAGTTTGGAATACCACTTCAGGTCTATTGGCCACACTAACAGTTAGCCAGCCATGGCTTGACTTGGCTGATACCTAGTCCCATCTGAGAGCACTCCCTATTACTCCATTCCTAGTTACTCTGTATGTTACTCTATCTCATTATTCAAATCATAGGGTAACGTATTGAGTGCTGAGTTTATGGGACTTCTTGGGTGTTGTAAGTTCTGTCATTGCCACAAGTAGAGTCATAAATAAGAGAAGCTAACGCTGGCTTAACCCCCCCTCCTTTCTATATACTACTCTCAGTGTTGTCTAGATGAAATCAGTGCTAATGTTCACAAGCTAGGCTAATTAGCATGGAAAGTAAATGCTAGTAAGCTTGCATTTATTACACTTGTTGGTCTTTGGTTCTTGTTACCATTGCTAACTCTGAGAGACGAGACAGTCCAAGTAACTTCAAAACAGTGCTGATTTATTCAAAGGATCACAGGTAAAATTAACATTGCACGCTCAGGTATCTTGCACCTCCAAACTGCACGCAGGCAGATGTAAGATGAAAGACCCTGAACCCACCAGGCCTATACATTATACATGTATCTCTTCGGTTGGGCTAGCCCCATACTACACAGAAACGTCAACCGAGACGTCTCTGTTGCCAGCTTTGCAGCTGGTCATAGCAGTAGTCAAAACATGAAGCAAATCAATGTGTGTGTCTGTTGATTAAGTGGTGTGTAACTAAAAACATTCTCACAGACTTCTAGTAACATGTCGTGACTTAAACATAAGAACATATTATGGCTAAGGCTACAGTTATACACGTCATAATAATAATATTAAACATCCTGTCTGCTGACAGTCATCAACTCTTCTCTCTAGTATCCTTGACCAGATGTACCCTGTAGAAACTCATAAGCATGACTAAGCATTTAACAGTCTAACTAGACATCCTATCTCCACTAAACATTTCTAATACATAAAGTATCTATCCAATTTCTATCTGACTAAAAATACCTAACACACGGAAGCAAAAGGTTTTAAGTTAGCATTTATTTGGGCTAATATTCCACTTTCTGAGTGGAAAACAAACTTAACAGCACAATGGTACTAAATGTTCAATGTTGTAAAGAAACAGACAGCTTAACCCTCCTGTTATGTTGGTCAAATTGACCCATTGTAAATTAAAAAAAATCTACAAACAATAGTTACAGTAAAAGTATTTTATTGGTATAAAACTTTGTCTGCTTGGCTTAATAAGTGTAATCAACATATAAAATGAACCATCCACTGGTTCTGCTACGTGGATGACACATGGGTTAAAGCAGGGAACACCCTGCGGCACAGACTGTCCACCCAAAAGACAAAACACTCAGACATAAACAGTGTGATGTGGTGTATGCAATTAAGTGTAGTCAGGAGTGTAACGACTTGTACATTGGTGAAACTAAGCAGCCGCTTCACAAACGCATGGCCCAACACAGGAGGGCCAACTCCAGTGGACCAGAGTCAGCAGTCCACCTCTACCTGAAGGACAAAGGACATTCTTTTGAGGACAGTGAAGTCCAGATCCTCTCCAGAGAACATCGCTGGTTTGAGAGAGGAGTTAAGGAAGCTATTTTTGTAAAAATAGAACACCCCTCACTAAATAGGGGTGGTGGACTTCAACACCAGTCAGTCAGAACTGATGAAGCCTCTTGGATGAGAGAACGTCTTCGATCTAGAAATCTAGTCCAGTTGATTGATGTTATTTCATATAAAATGAAAATGGTTCATTTCACATATTTGCAACCTCCCCCTGCATGTTTATATTACAAAGATACTGTTCGGGTCTGAACAGAAGAGGTGTCTTATATTATTTATCAAAATCATTTCATAAAAAGAAACAATTTCAAAATGTAAAATAAAATTTAAAAAAATCAGTGTCATGTAAAAATAATGTATTTTATATATACGTATTTGCAATGTACATTAAAAAAGTTTTAACATGCATTTTTTATGAAAAAAATGAGTGCATTATCCTCATTGAACCATAATCTGTGAGAGGTAAAGAACACCATTGCACTAAATAGTGATTGAAATAAATGGTTAGTAATGGTAAAATTAGCCCATCACTGCGAAATGAACCCTGAGAAATGAGCATAACATGTGGGTTAAATTGCTACATTACAAACATTCTAGGCTTGTTGCAAAAGTATTCATAGGATATATAATATCACCAGTCAGTAGGGCACCATAGACTAGTGATATGCAGCTTGATCCTGAAATATTGGCATTTCTGATTCCAATGCTTCCTGTTTTAGGATCGATTCCTACGTTAAAAGATCAATATCTAAAATCATTAGGCTAATTTGGGGTAAATTTATATTTTATCTTCTAGCAAGGTAACCTGAATAATACTTGGCTGATACAGTAGGTGTCACGTTTGGCGTGTACAGATGCCAAACAGAGGATGTGGTGAACTCAATTAAATAACCAGACGAACTGAGGTAACGAAAAGTTCTTTACTAGTAAACAAAACTAACAAAA
>NW_018128080.1:620611-632583 GCF_001952655.1 Monopterus albus | reverse complement strand
CAACAGCAGCACAAACTTCATACTCTTTAAATGAAAGGTGAGTCCTGGGCTTGATGCTCATCATTAACTCACAGCAGATCTAGCTTCAGTATTATACATAATTCAGTATGAGTATGATTTCCCTTGCATCTGTAGAAAAATCGCATCTCCCATGATCTTTTGCCAAAGTGGCAGACAAATGCCAGTAGTCAAGGGTCACTCTAGAAGGTGCTCTATCGAAGCTGAGTTGTGAAAATAAGAAGCATGTTCATCTCTTGCACACATCTGGATCTGTGCATAGGTGCATTAGTATAAGTACTCTGCTTCATGTATGTGTGTATGAGACAGGGCCTGCAGCAAACTGTGAGGTTTTCCATCCCACGCTGAGCTGACTCCTGTTGGACCAGAGAGGCTCAGCGTGACCTGCCAAAACACACAGCAGCCCCATCCACAGTGAACCCTGCATGGTCAGAGATGGAGAGATGCAGGGATTAGTGATGGGGAAGACAGGGAGAGCTGGAAAGTGAACTATAAAGGAAACAGGAGAGAAGGACGGGCAGAGGAAATTCATCATGGTCACAAAATGTGCACACACCTCAGTTTCACTGTGTGCATGTGTGTGTTCAGTAATGACAGAGTGAATGATGTATTTCTGGTCTCAGTGGGTAGATACCCTTTACTTAAGATCCCATTTAAGCTTGTAAAACTGCTCACCCATAAAAGTTTAGGCTCTGAATGTGTGTGTGTACATACTGCAAAAGTGTCACTGTTTGTCTGCTGATTGCGTGTGCGTGTCTTTGTGTCTCTGCTCATTAACTCTGATTGCAAGGGTGAGTGGAGGGCATCTGTCAAACAAAGACAACAATTTGGCTGCAAAGCGAACTTTGCAGTTCACTGGAGGTGAGACAGAGTGAGGTGATAAAGAGTAGAAAATAGAGAAAGAAAACAGATGTAGACTAAAGGAGGGGAGGAGGCTGTAAATAATTGCCTTTCAGACTTGAAGGGGTAGATGAGCGGGTACTCTGACAGCTCAGAGAGTCCGACAGCTAAATGGCTCACTCAAGACAGAAGAGGTGATGGAAGAAGAATAACAGGGGAGAGGAAAAAAGCAAAAGACAAAATGTGTGAAGTCAGCCATGTAACTGTTTCTGTCAGCAACTAGAATGACTCACATTGTGTTTGTCAAATGTGCATTAACATATTTTTGTTAAAGAGGTGATAGCAGCCACTCTTTAGGGTTGCAAGTTGCAAATTCTGCAAATTAATTTTAAAGTGAAACATTTCAGTTAGCCAGTTAATTATGTCCCCCAGACCACACTGATGGATTTGGATGTTTTAGCTTGTTAGCTTGTTATACTGCATTGCATAGCTCCCTAAACAAACCATACATTTTTGGGCACTCATCATCCTTCACTGAGCGATATCAAAATGTACTGTTGGTGCATCATAGGATTCTCTATGATTAGAAACTATGAAGTGGGCTGTCACACACTGACCTTATTAAGGCAGTAAATGTCTAAGGCCATTCATGTTATTATTTTCCAAGAACTAAAAGTAAGAATTAATTGCTTTTCACATTTCTTTTGAATCCTGTATTATGTATCATTTTTGACATCTCCACCACCAAAGTAAAGCTCTCTAAATGGTATCTGCCCAAAGTGTAGTACTACACAAAAACATTGAAACTCTGACAAAAAAATGTTATTACTGTCTCCAGTGTTGTTTAAGTATGAAATCAACTTAAGCCAGTGTTTGCCTGGAAGGTGCTGCATAAGTAAAGTCAACTTAAAAGAAAAAGAAACATAAAGATGTTATGACTGTCAAGACAATTATGAAAGTGATTTGTGTTCTTTCCTGACTGTCAGATACAAAAACAGCTGTGCAGCCTGGTCAAGACATTAGTCTTTTGCTTTATCCCAAGCTTTAGTTAAGGTATTGTTCCCCCACAAGCCTCGAGAACAGCTTAATTACACTTTGACATAAATTCTTTAAGTCTCTGAATTCTGCTGGAGGGATGAACATCACTCTTCCAAAACATGGTGTTTGTAGATTTAATGAAACAGGAAGCTTTCTGTTTTAATGACCTACCGTCACTTGAGACATGGTTTGCTAACAGTTAGGAGAAGGTTGTGGAGATGACTGTAGGCCTACAGTTGCAGTTCTTCAAGGAACCATGTGAAGTTATTGGGTGTTTCTCAAGTCTCTTATGATTGTTTGTCTGTCCTGGATTCTCGCTTGACCTGGAAGTCATTCTGGTCGAGTAAGAATCGAGGACGTACCAAGACCTTTATTGTATATCTTTTCTCTGAGGAGCGAGCAGTGAGGAGGCTGCTGGAGGAGCTATGAGTGAGGATACATGAGAGCATGCTTCACAGACGTTTTTTGTGAACTGACATGCCCCTTTAACAGAAATCAGTTGGCGTTTGAATGCTTCAAAAGAAGGATAGGATGAAGGGACATCACATATTGTATACATTTCATGTCTCTTATAAGATCTTTCCTGTTTCCTCTGTTGACCCACAAGTCATTCCGGTTGACCAAGGACACAGGATGTTCCAAGTCTCTTATATCAACTCTGAAAAGCATAGGGTGAGGAGCAAGGACAAGAAGAGCCATGACCGAGGATAGACAAGACTGTCCTTCACAGAGGTTGTTCATGAACTGACATGCCCCTTTATCAGAATTCAGTTGGTGATTGGACATTTCAGATGAAGGATCTGAGGAAAGGATGTCTCATGTCATTAATGATGTTTTTCCTCAAGTCCTTTCTCCTCACATTTTCCTGACATCTTTTCCTTGCAACTTCCATGGGTGGGACTAAGAGAAGGAAACAATGTAAATGAGGGAAACAATGGTGCTTATAAGAGACTTGGTATGTACCTGTTGTTAGTAATGTGTTTCCTTGAGACCTCTCTCCTTGCATGTTTTTCTTTAATTGTTTTCTCACATCTTATGTGGGTGAGACCAAAGGTGAATCCCAATTTAATTAGGATTAAATAATTAATCCCCTAATTGCATCCATGTTTCCCTCACTTGTGTCTTTTCCTTGCATCCTAGTCCCACCCACCTAAGATCCCAGAAAAAGATCCAAGGAGATACTGTGAGGAGAGAGGAGCCAAGGAAGCGGGTTTTAACTGACATAAGATGTCCCTTCCTCGAGCTTTCATGTGAAGCATCCAATCACAAATTGATTTCTGACAAAGGGGTGTGTGAGCCTGTAACAGACTTCTATTAAGGATACGTCTTCTCAGTTATAGCTCCTTCAGGCTCCTCCTTCGTCCTCGGTCCTCGGCCCTCAGAGCAGAATTAAGAGCCTCAGGACATCCTTCATCATGGCAGACTGGAATGAATTCCAGGTGGAGTGAGAATTGAGGACCTAGGAATGATAAAGGAATTAGTATTCAACTTAAGACTCAAGGCAAGTGAAAAACAATCCATATGAGACTTGAAAAACGGCCAATGCCATGTTAGCAACCAACAGCTAACAGCTAACCAACAGCTAACTGACAGAGCACACTAGGTAGCATCTTGTCACTGTGATTGTGACTGACTAGTCCTAGCAGTCCTAGCTCCACCTAGCTAGTATATCAGTGATTAGCTTGACAGCTTTTTCAACAAGTCCGACAAGTATTCACTATGACACCAAGCCTGTAGAAAAATATATGTATGAAAATTTTCACTGTGGTGGGACAGAGTTTCAAAATGGACATAATAGCAATTCTGTCCTCTACAGCTTGTACAAAGCTTTTTAATACTACTAAATTGAAAATATTATTTGCAAACTAAACACAGTCATTAGAAGGATTACTCAATTATGCATTTATACCATCCAAGCAATTTTAGTCATTATTTGAAGTATGTCTGCCATTATGGGGAACATTGGTTAAATATTTTGTGTTTTCTGAGATGAGAGCAGCACAGCCCACAACACTTCTTTCTCGGTAAGTGCTGGCATTTTTTGTAACCTTGCAGTTTATGCACAGCAAGAATACTTCTTATGTTCCATTGTAGCAACTAAGAATGTGTTGCAAATGTGATGGAAATGCAGAGCTTTTTCAAGGAATGCCATAAAGAAGCTCTACATCCTTTGCCAGACTCATAACCTTTTATTTCACCTGACAGACAGCGGAAGACAGTCTGTGAGCATGAGCTGGTTAGGGCTATATGTGCATACTTTCACACACTGTCAGCCACATCCATAACTTTTTATTTCCAACCGTCTGCATGTCTTCTCGTTGGCAAAATTTACTGCTGTTTTATGCAGCATGTCCTGCAGGTCGTCAAAAGTTTAACACCTCTGTTAGATTTTAATGCATTTGTGACTGGAGCTGTGTGAACCTTTACTCACTCCAGTCTATGCTGCTGGCTTTTCTAAATACTGTACATCTCTGACACCCCTTTGAGTTGTATAACATTAAGTAACTTATTCAAAGTGGGTTTCACAGTTGAGCAATTGGTCTTTCTGTGCAGCCATCTGACAAACGTGGCTGAGACACCTCGTGTAGCAGCAAGCTGTTAGAGGTTGTGGTAGCAGTAGCTTTCCTTCTTGCAAGGTTTACCCTGGAGCTTCTTTTCAAATAAACAGTGGATATTACAATGTTAATTACATTTTTAGACAACTGGATCAGATATATCAGGTTGTTTCAGATGCCTGAGGAATGATGCATCTCATTACTGTTTTTATTACTATTACTGTTTCTCCATGTACCATACACTAATCTCAGGTACCAAAGATAAGATTTACAATCAACATTAAGAAATTATGCATCTTAAAACTGGATTAGGCCACAGTCAAATATGGCACCTATTAGCTGAAGATGGAACTTTAATTACAAAATAAAATAAGAGGTGTCAGGGTTGCTGCTAAATGACCTGATTTCAGTGCCTTGTGGAAGTGCAGTGTTTACACTTCCCAGTTTTTTTTTTCTTATTTTCTTTCCTCTAATTATGTCTGAATACCTGGAAAAGCTGTCACCACAATATCAGAGAGCTTGCATGTCATCCTGTGTTGTGTTATATATAAAAGCTCTAACAGTAGGTTTATTTACTGCTCATAGCTGAGAGCTGCATGTGCCAACTTTGCTCTTCGCTGCATGCAGCAGCTGCCTGGCTGCACATGTCAGGCAGACTTGACATAACTTTCCTCTGTTCTGCCTTTCATTCTTTTGCTCTCTGCCTCTGCTTGCCACCCTAAGGCAGAGCAAGGCGATAAGGGTTCCCAGTAAAAGCAGTGATCAAAAGTAGCACTGGGATGCCTACAGGTTTCCCTGACATGAGAGGAAAGTCTGTGGCGGGAAGAGCAATGGTGGAGCAGGGTAGAGGGAGGAGGCGAGAGGAGGAGGAGAGACACACCCATTATTTGTCAAACCTGAGTAGAGATGGAATACCTCAAGACTGTCGAGAGATGTAAAGAGAGAGAGAGATGGTGTTGGTGTTGGTGGAAGGGACGGGTTTTCCAGGAGAGGATGAAAGGCTTGAGGCATGAAAGTAAGGCAGGCACGGGGTGAAAAGAGGCAGAAAAGAAAAGTAGAGGAGAAAAAAGGAGAGGAAAGCTGGGCTGAGCACAGTGCGACATGAGGGGGCGTCGGGGGATCGTCTTGAGTTGAAAAGCCACCATAGGTGAATAATTGAAGCCAGACTCTGCTGCCTACACTCACATAAAGTAAAGTGAAAGAAAGAATTGAAGATGTGTATGTGCAGGCTGAGCAATAGCGAAGCAGAAAATCTTTCTGTAATGAGGGAATCTTTACTCAGTATAATATTATTTCCCTGTTTCCGAGAAAATATCATTCCTCAGCACTCATTCACGCCCACTTCCTCTGTTTAACTTGTGCCAAAAGGGATCTGATAGTGCCACATATCAAATCTGGGTTGACTCAGTAGCAAACTAACTCCTGGCCTCTGTGATATGCACTGGAGTATGACGGTGACAAGTGTGTTACTGCAGTTTTCTGTCTCAACATTGTGTACTAGATTTCCTCTGGACTTCACATAAATGATTTTACACTCTCTCAAAGGCAGTGGCTCACTTCCTAACTACTGTTTAGCTTCTAATGTCTGCGTGTATGTGTGTGACTTTAAATTTTCTGTCAGTGTGTCAGTGTACGCCTTGTGCCCCTATGTGACTTGATTTATTGCTCACACAGCATGTATAATGCATATCCCAAATTATATGGTACATGTTTGTCTGCTTTTTTCCCCCCTTCAACCAAGGGTGAGCATACATTTGAATGCACAGGCGCTGGCACTCGAATACTTTATTTAGCCGCCTATAAGACCAATTTCAGCCAGATTTATGACTTCTGGAGTCAGGTTATTTCACTGAATCCCCAGACAGGACACAATTCACAGCCGTTGTGTGTGATACCTGCTCTGTTTTCAAATCTGAGAGCAGCGACATTGCAAGTGTGCCAAGGGAGTTGTAAGGAGAAACCCTCCATATTTTCAGCAGCCTACTTCTTATTTAGCCCTTTCTACATTCACCTACTGCAAAAAGGGGGGGGGGGGGGGGCCCCAAGCAACTTTTATTACACCCTCCTTCAATTATACCATCCTCATAAAACAACACATATTTAATCACAGCCCCTGCTAACATGATGAAGTAGTTCATCACAATGAAATTTCGGGCCTTAACAATGGAAACATACATTTCAGAGTGGACAGATATTAGATATGTGTCAATAAAAAAGATATAGGCCTCGCCAGTGCCAGTGCAGCCCATGAATAATTACTGAAGAATGGTGTGGCACGTTCAATAACTTATCCAACTTCAGGGGCGACAAGTCCAGTGCTCCCCAGTGAGAGAGCAGCATCCTCGGGGTGCAGTGACAAGGGCAGGCGGGTTGGGCCAATGCTCCCCCACATGGGGGTTTGTGTGCTTTGAAGGAACAGTGGATACAGAGTATTAAATAAATCCCTTCAGTAGGAAACTCTCCAGACAAAGGGAAGAGTCTATTATAGGTGCATTCGCAGGATTCACACTGACTGGTTTTCCCACTGGGAAGAAGAATATGTCACCAACATGCCTTTGACTTCATTGTGACATATAAGTTGGAGATAGCAGCCAACATGAGAGCTGTTCTTTGTAGAGGATCACTGCACTCACCCTTCTTTAGCTGGTGTGGTTATTTCAGCATAATCAGATTAACATCTGCAGTTTGACAAATCTATAGCAAACATATAGCAAACAAAAGCAACACATACTGTAATTATTCTTTATTAAAATCTTTACACTAATTTGTATGTCAGCATTGTGCGTATACAGTAGCATTGCAGGGTTAAATTGTCACAAAACCCTTTAGAGAGGACATTGTAATGGAAGGTTAAAGTAAGTATCAGATCAGAACTTGCATCCTCTTTTCACCGAACATTAACATCAACATTACACTCTTTGACAAAATTCCTGCCACAGTGCCCACCTACTTATTTTTTCTGGTGCTTCCAGCCACATCTCATTATCTTCATTAGTAATGGAGTTTACCAAAATTAAGGAAATGGTCCTTTTTTCCAATTTCAAGGACAAAGCTCAACTTAAAACTATAGTATGTAACTTTTTTTTTAAAGTATTTTGTTGTCTAAATATGTTTCAAAACTTGTTTTAATGTAGAGAGGTGCTGCTGAAGCCTGCTATGATCCAGATTCATCAAACAGCACTGGCAGCAATGCAGATATTAGCTTCTAAGGGTTTTGACTGGGACTGACCTCACTAACCAATCAGAGCTTTTCAATCATTTCTACTTGATCAGTAAGTTTTGTTGCTTTCTCATTTCTTGTAATTTCACAACAGCAAATATCTGAAGAGTTGGCAGAGCGTGGTGGAGTGTAGTAGAGCATAGTGGAGCAGGGAGAGGAAGTGTTGGGCGGAGCAGAGTGGCTTTATTTGAGTTTCATGCCACTGTAGTGTTACCTATACTGTAGCTCTAGCCAAATGGTTTTAGTTGTTGAAATTTAACTAAACCTTAGCCACAGAGATAGCATATCAGAAAATCCTTTATATAAATCTGTGTAGTTAGTTTTCTTAAGACACTAACAATGTCAGCCTGCCAACACTCGTGGTTTTAGAAAGCACTGGTCTTACTGATTTAAATGTACAAACATTTAGAATTAATCAAGTGTACATTTTAAAAAGCACAGTAAATGTATAGATGTACTGCACCTGAAGTAGATTTTGAGCTTATATGTAAAACTCTTAACTGTGTTAAAGCTGCACTGTGCATGTTCCAGTCAGACATAAATGTCCTATTTAGGACACCATTTCCCAGAAATCCTTTCAAGGTGACATCGGAAAACTGCATTCAGCAAGATCATGCTTGTACCCATCTCGTCGCCCTGTGGTCATCTGTGAAAATTAAACTGTGTAACTTGATATTTGCTTATAGCACATACATTTTAAGTTTTGATTTACAGTGAGTCTTCTGGGTGGATAGTTGTGTCCCTAATATATGTACAGATACTATTCATTTTTTACACACTTTATTTTGTCTTTTTAGTAATTAATAGAAGATGAGCTCAAGAAATACTGTATGACAAGACTTTGGCCACAAGATAAAAGGATAGTAAACAAGAAATGTAATTCAGAAGAACATAATGGGATAAAAGACATCAAAGGTGCCAACTCTGTTTTTAGGCCATGTAGATCTCTGCACAACACAAAACAATTTCAGAGACAGAAAAATATTTAGCTATAGGAAATAAAGGAAAACAAAACAGAAGCAAGGATTAGAAGGCACCCAGAGACAGTGATTTTAAACTGAGTGAAAGAGAGGGGGAATAGTTTCAGCAGGGAACTGGAACGGTAGAGAGAGTGTGTCCAGGGGGCGAGGAAGAAGCACTGCAACAGAAGCGCAGGTACTGTAGCGAGTAAATGGGCGATGAAGGAGGGAGGGAGCGAGAGTTTGTATTGCATTCCTGTTGCATCATTTCAGAGTAACAAGATTTGGAGATGCAGGCTCAGACATACTAATAGGTTTTACAATGACGTCCACCCCCCAACACACATGCATCCGACATAATAGAGTTCTGCTCAGCAACACGGCTCGCTCCCCACTCACATTTAGCCCCTGTTGATACCGGACTGTGTGTTTGTGTCTGCAGGCCTGGTCACTCCTCTCTTCTCTAGCTGTCTCTCTCTCTCACACACACACACCCTTAGAAAAGTGTCGGGAAGAAATACCAAATAATCCTTTATGAAAGAGGGAGATAAAGATTGTGACCTTGAGCTACAGTGAATAGAACCATCAGCGGAGGAAATAAACACAAGTGAGGCTGCCATACAAACACTCAATGTTTCTACCTGAGCAAATCTTATTGAGATGTCTTAGTAGAGCCATGACAGTGTAGCCTTCAGTGGCATCATTAAAGCCCCCTAGGAACGTGGGCTCGCCATTGTTCACCTGACAATCTGATATTTTGTATTTTTCACGGTGTGGATGAAAAACCATCTTACACAGATGAGAATGTCTTAATCTCAGCATTAAAAGGGAGCAGGGATTGTGGGGCGTCTTCTTGTTTTTTTTTTTTTTCTTTATTGAATGGGTGCTCTTGAGCACTTTCCACTCCTGCCAGAATGCTTTCACCACAAACAAGACAAGGGGCATACACAGTAAACCAATGACATCTGGTCAGCTATACGTTTCTCTAGAGGTTTAAAATGTTTTTAGGGGGAAAACTGATCCCAGGCCTGTATTTGAGGGCAGCTTAAACCGTCAATGAAAAACAGTGTATGTTGCCATTATGTTGCAACATCCTGTGTATTTTTAGTCATGACGATAAGAAGAAAAACAGCAAATGTTTCTCATCTTCTGGCATAACATATTATGTAAATACACAAACATAGCATCAGAAAGCCAGAGAGCATTAGTGCCTCTTCAAAGACATAATAAATTAAGGGGAGACATGTTCTGTTTTCATACTAGCATGTAAAGGTAGCCTTCACCACATGTACATGTTTAATATTAGTTTTTTTTTTTACATCTTACCTGTTGTTTTTCATCTCATACGCCACCAAATTGTTCATTTTTCTTCAGCCTGGGTTTAAATCCCTCACCGTGTTTCCCTTGAAGGACTCACCCCCTTTCTTCTATTCTGTCTCTTCTTTTTTAAACTTGCAAGTTCTTTCAGGTTGAAATGGTACCTTATATATAAAAAAGACAGACAGTAAATCAATAATCAAAGCTCATCGTCTTTATGCCCAAAGGCAAATAGTTTCTCCCGTCTCATTCAGTGCAGAGGATCATTCATAGTATATAAAAGGCACTGCTACTGCCTTGCTGTATTAGCAATAAGAGAAGCCTGTACACGCTCCTTTTCTTCTCAACAAGCTTTTGAGTTGATCCTTGTTGTTTCAGTGTCTTGCGATGGGAAATCCGGCACTACAAGAAAAGGGGTCTTTTAGCTGGATGATTGAGTGTTGTGGGTTTTGTTAATTTGCTTTATAGATAAAGGCCAGGGACTGCCCCAGGTGAAACATGTAAAACTTTAGATCTCTTTAAAGAGTAATCTGATAGCCCGTGTCATACTGCTTTGCAAAAATGTGTGTGTTGAGCATTTGGACGTATTCACTGTGGGTAGATCTAATGCAAAGTATGATGAAACACATACCAGAACAAATGCACACACAGCAAACTGGAGGCCTTGGATATATCACATATGAAAGAAAGATTAGCACTAATGGTACATATTGATTGTTGGAGGCTGATGTAATGGTGGAAGATATCATGGTGCTGAGGGAGAGAAGGGCTGTAAATTGAACTCTGCTGTACCTAAAGTGGTTAAAGGTTCCCTTGGTTGGTTGTTTGGCACATCATGCTTTCATGGTATTTAAGTAGGAATCAATTGGCCATACACTAAATTCCTCCCTTGAACAGTGATTGCTGTGTGCATGGGGCTGTAGTACGAGTGATACTCTGTGCATCGAGAGATTTCCTGGGGTGAAAACTTGTTTCCACAGTGCTAAAATAGATTTTACATGGACATATTCACTATTTTGAAATAAAGCAGCTACTACGAACAAATGAAATGATTGTTTTAACTTTTGTTTGACAACTTGGCGGCTAACATGATACATATAATAATTAATGTTAACACAAAAAATTAGCATTGTCATGTTGTTTGCCTTGTGCATGAGAGCAGGTTTTTTTTATTCATAACTTTAGCATGAATGAAAACCTGCTTTTTCCTCAAAAATAATCAAAATATAGAAACAGGAACAGAAATTTTGACACTGGGTGTGTGCCAGATGTGCTACATTAATGCCAGGACTCATATAAGCACAGCATAAATTTCCATTGCTATGCAGATGATACTCAGTTATATTAATCTATGAAGCCAAATGAATCAGATCAGCTGGTCAAACTTTAAGCATGTCTTAAAGACACAAGGGCCTAGATGACCTGTAACTTCTTACTTCTAAACTCTGACAAAACTGAAGTTATTGTGCTTGGGCCCGAAAACCTTAGAAATCTGTTATATAATCATATAGTTAGTCTAGATGACAGCTCTCTCCTCCAGTACTACTGTGAAGAACCTTGGTGTCATTTTTGACCAGGATATGTCCTTTAAATCACACATAAACCAAGTCTCTAGATCTGCCTTCTTTCACCTACGCAATATTGCGAAAATCAGGAGCATCCTGTCTCAAAGTGATGCTGAAAAACTGGTCCATGCATTTGTTACTTCCAGGCTGGACTACTGTAACGCTTTACTATCAGGATGTCCCAATATTTCCCTAAAAAGCCTCCAGTTAATCCAAAATGCTGCAGCCAGAGTAAAGACAGGAACTAACAAGAGAGATCATATCTCTCCCATATTAGCTTCTCTCCACTGACTCCCTGCAAAATTCAGAATAGAATTTAAAATCCTTCTCCTAACATACAAAGTCCTTAATGACAAGGCTCCATCGTATCTTAAAGACCTCGTAGAGCCTTATCATCCTAACAGAGCACTTCGCTCTCAGAGTGCAGGTTTACTTGTGGTTCCTAGAGTCCACAGAAGCA
>NW_018128080.1:618665-620424 GCF_001952655.1 Monopterus albus | reverse complement strand
TCTCTCTCCCTGTACTTTTCTGCAGGTTGCCCTGGCCCTGGAGCTCTACGTCTCTGACGAGCAGTCACCAGCCACATCGACCTGATCAGTGTTTGATTGTTGTGTCTTGTTGCTTTTCTTCTTTTGTCTCTCCTCTATTCACTCACCCCAACCGGTCGAGGCAAGAGCCGGGGTCTGTTGGAGGTTTCTTCCGTTAAAGGGGGTTTTTCCTCCCCACTGTCGCCAAGTGCTTGCTCAAGGGGGATTTGTTGGGTTTTCCCTATGTAATAATATTGATAACAGTAAGGTCTAGACCTTACTTTGTAAAGTGTCCTGAGATGACTTTTGCTGTGATTTGGCGCCATACAAATAAAATTTGATTTGATATTAAAGATGAGTGAGGTGTAAACAAGCAGATCGTCACTCCAGAGAAACTGTGTAAATACAAGATTTAATCCGTATTATTGATCAGCTATGCAGGATCATACAGAGACTCCGCACGCAAATTTAATATTTTCCTCTGGAAATTATAAGCATGATAATATTTTCTATCCAAAGCCATCAATCTGCACTTCCATCAGCTGTCACTGCTTCCTAAACTGAAACTCTAAACTCTTGTCACACACAGAGTTTTGGCAATATTCATTACATAGCCGTAAATACGGTGTGAGTGTAGTTTGAGATTTTAGAAAATGTGTTAATAATATGTAAAGTTTCTTGTAGAGAATTATAGGGATCCTGTAAATATAATATAATAATAAATCATCTGCGTAAATACTAATTTTGTGTTCTGAGTAATTATATTGTTCTGTTGTATAGCTGCTGCGAAAGGTTCGATGAAAATGCCGAATAGAGATGGTGAGAGTGGGCATCCTTGTCTGGTACCCTGCTGTAAAATGAAACTTTGTGACCTGATTCCGTTTGTACTTATTGTCACCCTAGGTGATGTGCACAGTGTTCTTATCCAATGGATGAACAACTCTCCAAACCCAAATCTGCGTAATGTACAAAAGAGGAATGCCCAGTTAACTTTGTCAAATTCTTTCTCTTCATCTAGTGATAAAACTATGGGTTTGGTTTGTTTTAGTTGTGCAAGAATAATTATATTAAATAATCTACGGATATTGTCTGAAGCATTCCTGTTTTTAATGAAACCTGTTTGGTATGGGTGGATTAGTATTGGGGTGACTGTCTCTATTCTAGTAGCTAGGGCTTTGGTAATGATTTTTAAGTCTGAATTAATAAGTGATAAGGGACGGTAACTAGAAGGGTGGATTGGGTCTTTGTTTGGTTTTAATAAGAGTGTCATGATGGTTGTGTTCATGTGTGTTGGTATTGTGGAAGTGTCTTTAATTTCTGTGGTGACTGAGAAACAGTGGTGATAGCATTTGCCAAAAATGAACAGTCAGTTTCCATGAAAATTCGAGATTTTTATTTGCCATTTATGCATAAACAGACAGTCTAGGCATATAGGAATTTCTGTGCAGGGCTCTCCTGGAGTAAGGTAGAGTTAAAAGCACGAAAAAGTCTAAAAATAAAGTTATGGATGAATAACATAAACTAAAAATGTGAATGCAAAAATAAGATAATAGATAAGATGGCGAATTTCAAATATTGCACATAGTATTTCTTATAGTGGAATTGGATATGGTATTTCACTTAGTAACGTAATAAGGGGTTATTGCACATTTTTCACATTTGTATTTGCCATCAGTCTTACTGTGGCAGGGAAAAAGCTGTTGTAAAGTCTTGTTCTGTGTGTGATGATACTGTCCGCCCT
>NW_018128080.1:613406-618376 GCF_001952655.1 Monopterus albus | reverse complement strand
CCCCCCCCCCACCCAGGATAGTGGTGTCATCAGCATATTTAATGATGGTGGAGTTTTCCTGGTTGGAGACAGAGTGTACAGGGTGAAAGGTTTGGGGCTGATACAGCAGCCCTGCAGAGAGCCTGCTGATTGTGAGCTCAGCAGACACCCTCCTTCCCATTCTTACCACCTGTGGTCTTTCAGTCCAAGATCCAGTTACAGGTAGGAGTTGGGACACCAAGATCTGTCAGCTTCTCAATCAGCCTGCTTGGGCAAATGGTATTTAATGCAGAACTGTAATCCAGGAACAGCATCCTAGCACACGTTCTGCTGCTGTCCAGATGTTTCAGGGTGTGGAACGTCATCCACTGATCTATTGGGGCGGTAGGCAAACTGGAGAGGGTCTACAGTGTCCGGGACCATGTGGTTAATGTGTGTGAGGACCAGTTTCTCTAAGCACTTCATGGCAACTGATGTGAGTGCCACTGGCCTAAAGTCATTCGGTCATTCGTCTGACATCTTAGAGACCAGTATGATAATGGATTTTTTTGAAAATGCCAGGGACTACTGCTTGGGTTAAAGACAGGTTGAAGAAGTTTGTATACACACCAGCTAGTTGATCCCCGCAGGCTTTCAAAACTGTAGGCGGGACACCATCTGGTCCTGTAGCCTTATGGGGATTCACCTGTTTCAGGGCCTTCAGGACCTTTCTGTGTATCTTTGTTTGGCTTTGTTACAGCGGCTCTCTCCCTCTCCATGCCTCTCTCTCTTTCTCTCCCCTGGGCAAGTAGAGTTTGGCTCAGGCATGGCAGTGAGTTGCTGTATCTAATGAACTCATTAGTCTGGGATTTACTTAACTGACGGGGAAAGGCCCCTCCATTTCCAGTTCATTCCGGAACCCGCCGAGATGCCTTTGGCCCCTGACTACTTGCTCTGATAAGATTTCTCTTCCTCCATATATCATAACTTTAACCATGCTTCACTTACCTGTTTGTTCCTGACTCCACAGCAATGGCACCACCACTCCCAACTTGCACTACTTGTCCATGTATATTCCTAACCCTTCAGCGATGCTGTCGCCACTCCTGTCCTGTGTGTCTCTGACTAGCCAGCTATGCTGTCTAGTCCTACTTGCCTAAACATCATCCTCTTCTGCCTGCTCAGCTCATCTGTGTGCTCTAGGCTCCTCAGCTACACTGACGCCACTCCAGTCGGCATGGCACACCTGTGTGTTCCTGGCTTCCCAAATACACCAACATCATTCCTACCTGCTTGACTCACCTGTGTGCTCCTGGTTCCTCAGCTACCCCGACGCCGCTCCAGCCAGCTCGCCTTACCTGGGTGGCCTGGTCTCACTAGCTACATCAATGACGCTTACTGCCTGCACCACTCGCCTGCGAGCACCGACCTCTGCAGTCACACAGACGACCTCCAGTGCAGATCATCTCCTCACCAGGCCCAGTCAGCCCCATCGCTCCACCAGCTCCTCAACCCAACACCACAACCTGCCTTCCCTGCTCCCCTGTGGGGCCCTTCCTGTCCTCCGTGGGTATGCCAGCCTGCCAGATCATAGTCCCTGCCTGACGTCTAGTCCTGTCCACACTGTAGGTTCTCCCACCTGCTCCAGCTGTTCCTTACTCTCCAAGACCCGATCTCTCCACCTGTGTTTGTTATCAATATCTGATTATTGGTTTCTCTAATAAAGCTTCTGTTGTCCAGACTTTGAGCCTAACCTTCTGAGTCCTTCTCTCTATTAGTTACCTGCTGGACCCACCAGTCCTAACAGGCTTGGTTATTTTACATCATGTGATCTGAAAGCACATTAGCCCACAGATGGCTGAGTGGGCTGTGACCTTTAAGAAGTTCCAGGTCAGAGGTCAGTCATAATCTGCCTATCACCATTCTTCTCACAACCTGTCTGACATTTTACTGGCTCTGACTCCAAATGTCAAGCCATAATCTGAGGGAGACCGCTGCCAGGCCACGACTTGCCTGCCTCTCATAGATACTTTTTTTATGTTTACTGCAGTCCTTTCTCTCTATTTCAGCTTTTTAAAAAAAAAATTTCTGAGCATTAGGTTTCATAAACAAGCAGGATGTATTTATGATGTCCAGTTCTGTCTGAAAATATAATTGGAGACTGTCCACTGGATTCAAGTGAGTTATCCCTCATTCTCCTGAGTATGTTTAGAATGTGTGCGGTAAGTCAACAGTGGCCTGCATCTGTGTTTGTGTGAGATAGACAGAAGGTAAATGAGTATTGTTGTTGGTGTCTATTTCTATTTCGAACCAGGAAATTTGAGTGTATGAAGGCCCCCCCCCCCCCGCCCATAATGGGGAAATGAATTGTAAGAGAAAGGAGTGTCAAGCCTCGTTTATGCATTGATCCCTCGATCTCGTTATCTGTATTCACCCTACATCTGCAAGGAAGCCTGCAACATTCAAGCAACAGTGTGTATGGTTGTGTTTGCACATGTATGCACATGGGTCTATTTGATCTCTGGACACCCTGAAAACTGATACTTACACAAGAACTTAGCTCACACTGTATGTAAAGCTGCATTGGTCATAACATTTCCAATTTCAGATTCAGAAAAAAACTCATTTGGCAGTTTACAAGTGATGTGTGGAATTTGGACAAGAGTTGTTATTTCTGGAATTTAACTTTTTAAAAATGGTGTTTCTTGATCTTTTGTATCTGCTGCTTTTCTTCACACTTGCATATGTGCTAAAGAACATTTTCCAATTTGTAGATATTGTGTTAATGGTCACTGTATCTCACACTTTAACTCTCTCTTTAACACCCTGTAAAGATACAGAGGACATTTTCTATCAAAAAATATTCAGAATGAAGAATGAGTTAGGCTTGTGATTTACCCTGATCACTTCAAAGAGAGTTTTTTTAAACATCATTTTATGTTTTATTTGAGTGCAACAATAGTATTGGCCCAAATATAAGACCACATTGATTAAAAGGTGACCATGCATTTGCAGATTTATTCTATTTGCTCAGGATAGAAGATTTTTCTCATTAATGACACATGAAATACTTCAAACATGAAATACGTCTTAAAGCAGTATGAAATTCCCACATTTGTTTGGTAGTCACCTTCTCACATTCACCTTTCTGGATCCTAAAGCAAAAAGGTGAAGGAGAAACCTTTGGCACAACTTCACCTGCTGTCAAGGTGCATAAATCTCCAGCAACACTAGCAGCGTATGGAACACCCTTATTGCCAGACCAACACATTTTGGGTTGTGGCCTTCATCAGAGTCTGTTTCTTGCTGTTTGGGGAAGTCCATCTCCAGCTCCTGAAGCAGTCAGAATAAATTTCTCTGGCCATTAGCATTTTCAAACCTTTTGCCTTTTTGAGCTCCTCACTGTGACAGCCTGCAGTGGTCAGTGGTGTTGCCTCACATCAACAGGGTTCTGGGGCCTTTCTGTGCAGAGTTTGTGCGTGGGTTTTCCCTTGACACTCCAGCTTCCTCCAACAGTCCAAAGACATGCAGGTTAGGTTAATTGGCAACTCTACATTGCCCATAGGTGTGAATGTGACTGTGGGTGGTTGTTTGTGAGTCTGAGCAGGGTGTACCTGACCTCTCACTCAGTGTTGGCTGTTGGGTAAGTGGTATATGCATTATAATGGCTGGATGGATGATTTGACTGCAGGTTTGTCTGTTTCAGCAGGTTAATCTGGACTACATAAACATCGTTAGTGCAGATTAACAACAACAACAAAAAATAAAAAACACACTAAAATTGACTTGAATGTGGTCACCAGCCTAGCAACGTAAAGGCTACTAACGAACACTAATGCAGCATTCTCTTTTTATGCCACTGCACTTGCTTGTTGACATGTCAGTTTTGTGAAGTTACAAAAATTGTTTGTTTCCAATTAATACATTGCAGATGCTCTCTAGCACTTTCTTTAAAACAAACTGGCCTTATTAGAGATGAATTTCTGAAAACCTGCATATTTAGATGCCATGAGGTATAATACAGAATTTATTTTTGCGATTTAGGTGAACTGAACCTTTAAATAAACAGGTGAATATGGGTACAATTATCCATCCATTTAGAAAAGAATGCAATTAGGCCCCACAAGACAGCCAGTGCATATAACACCCATCGGATATCGATACCATTTTCCATTACTGTTAATGCCTTTCTTTGATGTATTGCATGAATTTAGGTCTTTCAGATTTTATGGCAGCACTTGAAAAAGGATGGTTAATCTATTCCTGAAAAAAAGCTAAGTAAGCCCAGTTTTTTTCTGGGTTTATTCTCCCCTCTATCCCTTGTTCCCATTCTTTCATCAATCAGTGCCCACTTCTTGTCATGTACATGTTATGGCTGTTAGTGTCAATTCTGACATGTTCAGATACAGTGTGAAGCAGTATAAGAAATCCCACATCTCTTGTACAGCCATGTAGAAGTGTATGATGAGATGTTGGGGAACTTGTGCTTGAGTGCCACCCAGTCTTTCAGACTTAAGGCTATGACATCATCTCCAGCTCTTCAGAAAACAGTCCAGGCATCTTGCTAGTAGCTTCCGCTCTACAGCATCACTGCACTACATACCAAACACATCACACCTTCACACCTTGCTTCAGATTCCGCCGTTTTTTGTTTTTTTTTTGGTCTGTATTTTGAAGGTGTAAAGTGAATGTTCAGTTGTTGTGACATATGTTATATAGATCCTGTGTGTGTGGGTTTGTCTTTATATACTTGTGCGAACCAACCCCTGACGGAACACCTTTCTTGTGTGGACCTTTTCGGTGGTCCACACAAGAAGAAATGCTAGGATAGGCTCCTTTCATCCTAAAAAATGATCTGTCTAAGTTTCAGAAGATGTCCACATACAGAGAGTAGAGTCAGAGAAATGTGTCGGCTTGTGCTCTAAAAGTATCATGCTCTGATTAAATACTGCTTAAGCTGAATTCATGCAATACTGCCTGTGTCTTTAAAAGGGCGCAGACAGGGCAGCTTA
>NW_018128080.1:611856-612239 GCF_001952655.1 Monopterus albus | reverse complement strand
CTTCCATACAAAGGACAGCCATCAGAAAGATGCTCAAACATTGTTAAGAGAATGGTAATTGACAAGGTGTCCCTTGAATTAAGACATGACCCTCTCATATGTGTATTTGGAGATAGACTGCTGGAGAAACATGGGAGAGATCGATCAAAAGATGGGCATGTCAGTCAAAAGATGAGAGTTGGGTAGATTTTTACTTGCTGCCAAGTCCCTTGACTGCGAAGTTGAGATACTGCAAGATGTTTTGGTGCCACCTAAATTTTCTTTAGCTGTGCAAGCAGCAAAACAAACCTCTGGGTTCACCAGCTCCAAGTACAGCTATAACACATCATCTCTTTCTTTGAAGTTAGGACACTCGCTGAAGGCAGTATGTGACATTGTGATTG
>NW_018128080.1:600478-610320 GCF_001952655.1 Monopterus albus | reverse complement strand
ACCTGAAAGAAAATGAGTTGGATCAACTTGCCAAATTTATGGGGCATGATATTCGTGTTCATCGTGAATACTATCGCCTAACCGAGAACACACTTCAGCTTGCAAAGATGAGCAAGCTGCTCATGGCAATCGAACATGGAACTGAGGTCTACAAAGGCAAATCTCTTGATGAGATTGATTTGGGCAAACAAAGTGAGTAGAAAATAGATTTCATAATAGAATGCAATTTATACTTAAAAATGTTTTGTTTTGGTTTTTTTTTTTTGTTCTACTCGCCACTTTAGTATGTGAAATAAGATAAGTTCACAAAACAGGTGGTTTGTCTTCTGAAGTTAGAGCTGTACAGAAGTCTCAAGTCAGTGAAAGTGACACAGAAGTCTTCAATGAGAAGTCTTTGGAACCAGCTCAAGACTCCTATGGTATGAGGCTGTCAGAGCTGTTACCTTGAATATCAGCTTTCTTTCCTGTCTTTAAATGACAGAAAGTATCTAAAAATGTCCATCCTGGTTACTTCTTCTCTTTAAGGGTCCTCAAAATGCAAGAGGTCAAAGATGGCATCTGAATCATCTCAAGTTTTAGACGGTATGAACCCTTTTTGGGTCATGCAAGCAGCACTCTGGAATGAAATACAGTGCCTTGCAAAAGTATTCGGCCCCCTTGAACTTTGCGACCTTTTGCAGAAAACAGGTACTGCTCAGTTCTCAGACTTGAGTAGTGGTAATTACAGTAGATGTGGATTAACAACACATTACAAATTAGATCACCAGGTAAATTTTTGATTTATCAATATTGAGAATGTCTGTCACATTTGTCATTTCTATTTCAGCTGTGGACCTACAGTTACTCAGCAAAACAAACGCCAGTGCAGGCCATGGAGTTCTGTAGAACAAGCAGCGGTGTGGCGACAACTGGGGCAATGCATTACTATGCAAAGAGTTCCTGGTAAAGAGGTCTGCCTCAAGGCACTTGAAGCAGAACCAGCACTGGGCAGTCGCAGCTGGAAAGATTTAAAGAATCATGTCCACAACTCCATCATGTCTCAAAAAAGGAAATTGTTGTAGTTCATTTTTAATGTAGTGTTGTGCAAATAAAGCCAGTTGTGACTAATTTTGTGTGCTAAATTGTTTATCAAGCTTCTATCAATGGAGTGGGTGAATTAAAATAGGTAAATCAAGATTAGAGGACTTTGACAAACATTGCTTTCAGTGTTACTACTGGTGTTAAGCAAACTTAGCAAGTGACATGTAAGATTGAAAAAACCTAAAGTTTAGATGTCTGCAAAACTACCCAGTTTTAAATGCAGAGATGCATACCATATACCATTTTTATAATACATTTTTTAATAGATGTAAATACAATCAAATTTAACCCTTGTGTTGCGTCCAGGTCAAATTGACCCTGTTTTAGATTTTTACTAAAAGAAAATTGACCTGAACCTACGTGGACTATACATTATATTCACATATAAATAGTCTGAACCAAAGCCCCAGGGACTCTATGCTTTGTTATCACCAGGGAGTACCACAGGAATGGAGCTACATAGTGGGGGAAAGGAACCGGCTAGCTCCCCCAGTGGCCCAGAGCTCCAGGCACCCAGCGCACTGGTTGAACCTGTGTACACACGCTTAAGCCCCCTCCCTGGGCTAAACAATTTAAAATCGCCCGGCCACAACTTCGTGCCCCTGGTACTCCAAATGGAGTTTCATGCCTCTGGTATTACACTGTGTGGGAACAGAAAGTCAGAGTACCAGGACCACAGGTCATTTATTTTTCTAAGTTCCAAACAGGCCATGCTGCTCTCTGCTTCACCCGTGGAGAACCACACATCTCCGGCCATCTCGGGGCCCTCACACTGACCCCACCCCCCCCAGCCTCTCCTACACTTTGCACACACCTCCAGTCCAAAAAGTGAATGCCACACAAGGGTTAAATACACTTTACATTGGCAAAATTAAAAACCACATGCTTCTATCTCTGTAATGCTGTGGTTTGGGTTAACCAGGAAAGTAAGATGGGACAGTTATGAAAGGTCTGCTAAAATCTGGTGATATAACATGCATTGTTTTGGTGCTTTGTGTCAGACGGTCCAGTTCACCAAATCTGCTTGACAACAGGCTCCGGTCTTCACATGTGTAGAAGAAAACAATTTTTTTTTATTTCAAGTTTTCTGAATTCTGAAGTGACATTTTGATTCTCTATTGCCACCTCATGATAGATTTGTGTTTTGCACCATTGTAGCTATAGTAGAAGTGGTGGCCCTCACAAAGAAGTCACAGAACGTGGGCCACACAAAGGCATAAAGACATGTATGTGTGTGCATGCGTGTGTGTGTGTGTGTGTGTGTGTGTGTGAGACAGTAAGAAAATGGTATATAGTTGGGTGTGGGCAAATGAATTTGTGTCAGTCTTGGAGAAACACATAGATTACAATCATTTCCCCTCAATTACTGTACAACTTACAAAAAGAGAGGTGGAGAGGTGAGGACAAAGAATGGGAAAAGGAGAGAGAGAGAGAGGGAGAGGAGGGAACAATATCAATTATAAAAATGGAGCTCCCCTCTGACTTTCAAAGGTGCATCACATTTCTCTTATTTCATTTTTAGATCGTTCAAGATTACTATCACATATATTTCATTTGTGACTACACTCACACAGCTGCTCTTTTGGTGTGTGTTTTACACAGCAGAAACAGAGATATCAGTCTGTTTGCCACGCATTTATTACTCTGATCTATAATACAACATTATTGCATCATCTGTCCACCCAACATTTCTGAAGCCCTAAGGCACTCGTAACTGAAACGACAGACGGTGAATGTGTGTATGCATTTTTATGCATGTGCATATGTGTGTGGGCCCTTGTGTATAAGCAGGAAGCATGGCATAAGTTGTGTTTGAGTTGATGGCCATTGTTGCACTTTTGCAGGTCCATATGTCTAAACCTGCAGCTACATCCACCATCTGCCCCTCAGTGATGCTAATTTATCTCTCTTGTCATAATTGACTATCTCTGTATTCCCCACTGTCTACAATCTGTTGCTGAGGTTTGCTGTAGCATTGGTACCAAGTGATACTTGTTACCAGGTCATTTCCTGGCTTCTATAAGCAATGCTGGAGGTTAGAGGTAGGAGCCCTGATAGTGGCATGTATGTGAGCGAAGGTAAGCATATATACAGTATATCAGGCATATAAAGGTACACGTACAGTATCTGTACTAAACTGTTTTATTACAGGATTTTTGGTATGGTGCAGATGTGTATGCCAGGCTTGTGTTGTGTGTATGTGTTCCATACTGTATATCCAGTCCACTGCTATAAGGACACACTGTATTTTAGCTTAGCCAAGTGAACATCATGGCCAGTGCAAATGAGATGCTAGAGCTAGAAAGACTTTCCATTATTACTGAGGTTTCCGTTTTGGGAATGCTTTGGCATCCTGGTGAAATACAACAATGGGCAAAGACAAGTGGATAAGCAATGTGCCAGCATGCTGCTTTTGTCTTATTTGTTTATTCTTTATTTTTCTCCAGGCCGCCACTTAATATGATTGTTCAGTGGTGATCTGGTATGGTTTTGACATGTAAAACTTACTAACTCACTCGAAATGACAAACATACATATTACTGCTGCAAGGAAAAATGGGTGTAGTACAGCTTCTTTCATCATTTAAACAGAACTTATTATTAGTAGTAGTAGTTTACAGCTATATTTTATTTTTTTTTAGTTTTACATTTATATTTTTTATTCAAATTTTTATTTGAAAAATTCTAAACTGTGGATGTTTACAAAAGTTCATAATAAATGAATTAAACTTGTGTGTGTGTGTGTGTGTGTGTAATAGGTGGTACAGCACCTTGAAGATTGACATAAGGAGGAGCAAAGGAAAGAAGAGGTGTTTTCTACAATTTAGGCTGTTACATTCTACTGTATATCAGCTTAGACTGTATTGTTGCACTTCCAACAAGTTTTATCACCAGCAGAAACAGAAGCTGTGATAAAATTTGTCATCCCTTTTTATCAAGGGGTTAACTTGTTTGTAGTCAAGTTAACAAGCCATTAGGTCTGTTTTCACCACTGAGTTTACTGGAAGTGAAGCACAAAGCAGATGAATTGTTACTTTAATACGTTTAGATACTTATTTTGCTTTTAAGGTGCTTATTATGTACCAGCAGCCACTGTCTCAACAAGTCACAATTAAATTCTGGAGAAACACAAAAATAATACATGGTTGCTATGAGGATTAGCTTTTTAATTACTATATCTTGCTTGATGGGTGCGATCCAGTAAAATAACATTATACCTAAAACATCAAAGCCCGTACTGTAGTTATTGTCTCACTATTTCTTACTACAAGACAACCATCTGTGTTACACAACTGTGAGGACTTCGAGACTTACCTTAGGGGACCAATATTGGCGCGACACATCAAGAGAGGGCGATAATTAACACAGAGCACTGTGTTGTTAACACAGTCCTGGCTTCCCCCCACAGCTCTTCAAAGCTGTCATGCAACCAAAGCTGTAGCTGACAGTTGCACATACACACATTTACTTGATTGTTGTGTTTGAAGGTAAAGATGGAGGCACTCCTGTGAGGCAACGCTTACCAGAGGGAAGGACTGAAAGAGAAAAAGTGTGTGTTAGGTCAAGAGATAAAGACAGATGCTCTTAAAGGAGGAAAGATAAAGACAGAAGGAAGAGGAATGGGTGACTGAGGCAAAAGCAGATGAGGAGAAAGTTGAGTGTGTCCTGTCTGATATACTGGAACATGGCTCATCATGACAGGGAGCACCAGGTGAGCACTGGGGCCCATCTGCTAGCTAATACATACCAGTGCTTTCACTGCACTGTACTGTAGCTGCCATTAGGACATGGATGTGGCATGTGCACGCTATAAGAGACTTACTGAAACACAGGAGAGGGTAAATCAGTGCAAGATTTCATAGACCAACTATGGTTATGGTGAGAAACACAATTATAGATGTTGATGTGCCAGCGAGCAGTAAATTCATATACAGTAAGTTGAGGCAAAGCCAGGAGGTGTCCGTAGCTGCAGCCTGCGTCATTTTGTCCAATCAAGAGCTAAATGTCCAGGTGATTTGAGTTTAAAACAGCTTCCGTATCTTTTTCAGTTGTATGAACACCATCATACAAACCTATGGGTTGGCCATACAGTAGCCTGCCATTCATCAAATGCTTTTTCCTTCTTTTTCTTTTTAAGAATATGTACACATTGTTGGCACTGTTGCACCCTACGTATCCTTTTTCCTCATTATTTTCATTGTGAAAAACACAAGTGTAAAGAATGGTCCATCACACAGTGTAGTTTACTGTGTCAGGATGATTTCATACAGGTTTAACTCCCTGAGCGGTTATGTTTGACACCCACTCAGGCGTGCTATTGCCTTTGATTTTCTTTTTTTCTTTTACTTCTGTGTGTGTGTGTGTGAGAGAGAGAGAGAGAGAGAGGTGTCAGTGATGTAAAGAGTGAATGTTCCTAGTGTCTAGAGAGGTATTACACTGAAGGGCAGCCATGCATACAGGCCTAAGAGGGACCAGAGCAAGGTTTTCAACTCACATTAAAACAGGGTCACCTCGCTGAGATACAGGTTTGTGGGGGAGCGACACAAAGAGGGGAGAAGGAGGGGCAGGGAGACTCAGATGGAGGGTAGGGGTTTGCACTATACCATGTGGAAATGTGCCCTGTCATCACCACTGTATTTCCCTGTGCATCTGTCCATATGTGTTTATATTTGCTCTGGAGAAAGCACACATACTGCACATGGTCATGGTATACTGTCAGATCTATTAGGTTGATTGGCATGACCGTTTGCACTGCTGTACATGCAGACTAAAGTGAGCTTGAATCAGAGTAGTTCAGTAGCAGTGCAGGTTGTAGTTTTTCATATCAAACTGTCAAACACTCCCTTATACAGTAGGAATAAATAAAACACATACATGAGTATGTTTCTCCTACCTCAGCGAGAATCTGTACAAAAACATCTCCACATAAATAGGGTGTGCCCGTGTGTCTTAGCGCATCAAACCTGTGAGGAGAAGAATAACCCAATTATAAAGACAGTGTGCCTCACAGACATACAGCATGTACATGGGGAGAAAGAGACGTGGGGGTGGGGGCACAGTGAGGGAGAGTGATTTTTGATGAAAACAATGCAGAAAAGGGGGGAAAAAGAGAAAAAATCATGAGCCTCAAATGAATGAATGCAGACTGAACAGGATGTCTGCCGAACAAAGGTGAGCTGGTTAAATACAGCTGGCTAAGAAAAATTGTAATATGCAAAACAATCCCAAATATTGAAATATTGGGATTTACTAAAGTGAGGAATCCTGAGGGTGGTGCTGCACTGTGCTCACCTCAGTTCATGTACAAAGCACCTCTCCCTCTTTTTTAGGAAAAAGGAGGGGAATGTGGCCCTGAACCTGGCAGTTTGGAGGATGCGGTTGCATAGCAACAGACAGCAGCCGAGTGCCTAAAAAAAAAAAAGCAAGGCTATGTGGCTTGTTAAATATCCTCTGCCTGCCAGCACAGCACTCAAAGCCAAATGTGCTTCCACAGAGCCAGATTTAGAAATGCAGCTTAAAGAAAGGACTTAAGGTATCTGTACACAAACCAGTGCTTCATGTGTTTTTTTCTACAAACTGTGACTTTATTGACATTTTTATCTGTGTAACATCATGCACATGAATACAGCACATGCTTTCTTGTTATAAAAAGTAATTGCATCTGTAGATGATGTCCAGTTATTTATAAGGTTCAGTATAATAATGACAGGTTTGTCGGCATCAAATCACGTATTTCATTGTCAACATGAGGCATATATTGTATACACATATTGTCTAATAAGTTAATACACAATGGGGAATTAGCATTTGAAATGCCATGTCTGTGTGTTTGAGTATATAAAATGCACCAGGGATCAAAGTCAATCAATGTTCTTCATTTCTTCATTTTAGGCATGAATCCTCAATCCACAGATACTTATGGATGCATGGGTCTGCTTCTGTGCACCATGTAGGTTGGGAGATTTTAATACAGTAAAGTAATAAGCAGCAGAAGTAGTTAATTGTCTGTAAAGTCAGCTTTAGATAAAAACACACAAAAAAAAGACAAGAGGAGCTTCCACAAGACAAACACAATTCTCTTTTATTGAACATCTCCATTAGACAATGCCCATACCTGATATTGAATAAGACATCAAAAACACCCCTAAAAATCAAGTTGTGTTGAATCCATACTAGCCCCTGAATATCAAAGCCCTTCTCTTACACAAGCTTTTGCCAACATTGCAGCTTCTGTACTATCTCCAGCAGTGGTTATTAAGGATTCCTTTGCACATGAATAGGATGCCGTTGCTCCAGGATATATTGTAAGTGACTGCTGCTGATCTCCCCACCAGTGTTTTTCACAAAACTGTGAATAATAGATAGTAAAACTAACCAGAGATAATATGTCTCTCATTGAGGACATAGCTCCTAGCACAAGATGTGTCTGAAAGAATGTGAACAAGGAGCAGTTTTGTTTTTTTACTCTCCTTCTCTTTTTATTTTTGCAAAGCTGCAGAATGTTCCTTTTTCTGTTGGCTCTCATACATTTATTAATAACAGAGTTCCTTTCAAAATATCTCGTCTGGATGAGACGGATAACATATTCCTTTTATCATACTCTCTGCCTCACATACACATAAACGCACACACACACATGCAAAGTGCATGGTACTGACAGTGATGAGCTGTGAAATTGGATGGGAGGGCTGGAGTGCAGTTTTGTAGCATTTCAACAATTTGGGTCACAGAATATATTATCACCCCACACATGTCACTTTGACGCTGATAGATACAAGCAATTCCACACCAATCATAAATTACTCGTGATTTTTAAAATTAATGCATTGTTTAAATTGGTAAATACCTACTCTATGTACTGATCTGTACTGTATATACAGTATTTTTCATATGGATATTCAACAGCTACTAATGTATGTTTTGGTTCCTGTCTAAGTAGGTATTATTGTGCTTGTACTGATATTGTGTATTAAAATAAAGGACACTTCTAAATTCTCAGTTCATTTCAGACACATTGAAAGACTCCTCGTGTGGAGTGGACTGCAGAGGTTGTATCAGTAGGATCCTGACAGATCCTACTGTCTGTGAGGCTGTGTCGCTTGGCAGAAGCATTCTGCTGCAAAGAATTCACAGCATTTGAAGTCAATGACAGCTTTTAGGGATTTGGTGGAGACTCAAGCTTTCTTTTTCCACTCTCACACATAAAGATGTGTCTTTTGTGTGTGTGTGTGTGTGTGTGTGTGTGTTCTCTGTGAAGGTGACAAAGACATACTGTACATACCCTTGAAGACCAAAGTGTTTCCAAAGATAAGATACCACTATATTTTTCAAAATAATGTAATTGTTTTCAGGACCATCACATTTTTAAAACAACCTGATCTCCTACTGGTAGGACAAAGACAAACCAGCAGTACTTCATTTCAAGTGTACCATGGCCGGATTAGCCTCTTGATGGGGAATGGGGCAGAAAGTTGGTGTTGGGCCCCTTTATTATACAGTATGTGGCTGTTTCAGTTCAATCAAATAGATGATTGACAGAAAATTAATTGGCAACAATTTTGATACTGGATTAGTCCTTGAAATCATTTATTATGCAAAAATGCCAATAGCTTTGGATTTTTAAGTGTTGGAAAAAAAAACATCTATTTGCATATGTTAATATGTTGCTCTACTCTATTTTCAGACTGAACAATCCATCAGTTAATGCAGAAAAGTATATTGATCATGAAAATAAGTGCTGGTTTTAGCCTTACATTGCTCCTACAATAGAATCATAGCAGTACTGTTAATTTAAAAAATGGAAGCAATTTGTTAAAACAAATTAGCTCAATTTATACTAAAATGAAGATCTTAAAATTAGACTTTGACACTTGGCTTTTCTACAAGATGGAGGACCAGTCACAGTGAAATATTGCACTTCAGTGGTGCAATCTTTTAAAAATTGTGCAATAAATCAAACTATGTACTGAGGAAATTTGATGCTTTGGGGGCTCCTGGACGTCTCGGGCCCCAGGCTGGTTGCTTGCATTGCTCAGTTGGTAATCAGTTGAGATGTATGGGCAACTAAACCTTAGACAAGGCTAGTCAAAGTTAAAGTTTGAGAAATATGGTTAGGAGAAATCAATTTTGAAAGTAGGAGGTGTGACAAACCCAATGGCTGGTGTCAGTGTCAGACAATGTCAAGTATAACAACATTACACTATTTCTTTTATTTTGGTACTTGTGTAAAAAGAGCTCATTTCTTTTGAGAACCAAAGGGATGCCTTTTCTTCCATTTTACTGGAGCCAGGGTAACCAGTGCTTTCTTACTAGGTTAATGGGTCACCTATAGAACTTTTAGCAGCCTTGAGGTTTGTGTGTGACTAGTGAGCAACACTGCAAACTTTGCCACAATAGTTCCTGGGCTATTAAAAATAGTACCCCAATAGCATTATTAATGTTATGTGCCGTTCGCACCTGTCAGTGAGCGAACGAGACAGAGGCGGACCCAGGTAGCCGACTTCAATGCAAGCAGTGATTTATTATGTACAGTGATGAGGAGAAATGGTTTCTGGTGTTTCGGGTTTGGCTGGGGGACTGTACTGTCGGGACAGAGCATCTGGTTTTTGGTTGCGTGACCCCGGCCGATAAGACAGGGTGAACCGGAACCGATCAAAGAACAAGGCCCACCTCACTTGTCGGGGGTTTAGTCTTTTGGCAGACTGGAGGTAGGCCAAGTTCTTATGATCGGTCCAGATTAGAAAAGGTTGGGCGGCCACCGCA
>NW_018128080.1:579568-597523 GCF_001952655.1 Monopterus albus | reverse complement strand
AGATAGGCGACTGAGCATTGACCTGCCTGGGAGGAGAGAGTGGAGCCACGGTCTGGAGGAACAGTCCATGGGGAGAACACAAAACAGTAGCTGGCTAGGGAATAAATACATACAAAACAATGAAAACGCATGGAGCAAAGTTGGCCTAGTGACTAGAACGAACTGGCAAGTGACTGAGGAGTGAAACCAGGTAATATAGTGAGCAACCTAATCAAGTGCAGCTGGTGATAAGGGAGTGAGGAACAGGTGAACGTGATTAGTGTTAATGGGCAAGAGACAGTAGGAAAGGTGAGGGAGGCCAGAGCGGCCGAGCAAACCTGACAATTACTTCCAGTTGCTTTAGTGGTGCTCTTGTTAGCTGAAAGTAATACAGCATACCATAATGGCCGTAATTCATATCTCACTAAGGATGAGAGAACTTTGTCTTATGTATATGTGACAGACATGAAGTCTGCCCTTCTCGCCTCCACAAGCATCGCCTTCACACAAACATCTTATTTCTCAGGTAAAACAAGCAACATCAATAATGTCCTGTAAAAGATTTTTCTGGTGTTCTGCATAAAGCCAGGGCTGCTGAGCCGTTTATGCAGGCCTTTGGCAGTTAAACACTTCAACATCAATCGATCAGCCCGGGAACTGGCAAAGCTTTTAAAGAGTCACCTTGCCCTCCTGTGAAACAAGGAGATGAAGCCTCATCTTGATGGATTTAATTCTGGTGAGGAAAGGTGAAAGAGAGGAGGGAGAAAGGAGAGAAAGTGAAGATGACCCACTAGGTTTAACTTTAGCTGGTGGGAGGAAGAAAATAAGGAAAAATCCATGACTGAGGAGAGGTTGTGTTTCCTCTTGAGTGAATCTTTCTTTCTTTCTTTCACCCATTGTTGCTTCCATTTTTCTTCCTTCGTTTTTCCTATTTCCTTCATTCCCTATTTGATTTATTTATTTCTATCCTTCTTACTTCACACTAATCTTTGTTTCCTTTGTTCCTATTCCCCTCTTTTCCTTTACTACCTTTCTATATCGCCCTCTGCTTACCTTTTATTTCTCTTTTTTGTCTTCCTCCTATTTATTTTTTCTGATTCCTTTCCTATTCCTTCTTTTTTCCATTTTAATCTCCTGCTTCTTTTCCTTTCTTCCAAGGTCCCCCCATCCCCTCTTTCCTTCCATATTCCCTCCTTGCTTCTTCTTTGCTGTGTGTAAACAAGATTTCACAATAAAACATTTCCCCATTCGTTAGCATTTAACTGTCATGACCATTAGAAGTGCAGATCCTGAAAAAGCCTTATCATTGTTTTCCCATATTCTTGCTGATATCAGCTGCTGCCCTTCTTCCACCAAACACACATACATACATACACACAAACATTGTTATCTCTGCTATTTGGTGTTTAGCCAACTCAGTGCTAATCCAGTGTGAACTCACTCCCTGGCTTGCAAACAGATTTGGAGCACAGACACACACCACACACACACATACACACACACAGAGTCAGACACACTGGCCCTGGAGCAGGGAACATCACGCTCCAGTAATGTGATGCTGAGGCAATAGTGTGGTACAGTAGTGTGGCATTAACATAAATGTGCATCTTAGTGCAAGTAGGAGTAAACATGCAGATATTTAATGCTGTCTGCATGTGATAACTGTCTGATTATGCCTTCACTTAACTTACTGTCCTCACAACACACACACACATATATATACACACACACACACACAGCCATACACTGCCAAAACATGTACATCCCAAACAGTCACTTGGTCTTTTATTCAGTATTTTGAGATAATCAAATTTTGATTTGAGAGTTATGTTCTTAAATCTTATTAAACACCAGGCCACAGCACAGTGGGTTGTACTACACACAGAAAAGATTGTATGGCAGCTGTTTTATTTTGTCTGTGACAATCTCGACATAAACAGCAGAAATATAGCATCCATCTTATAAAGTAAATGAAATTGCATGCTTGCTCCTCATAACACTAGATCATTTTGGTGGAGTCTGCACTTCCCCCAATAAAATGAATTTAAAGTTGTTGTTTTTTTCATGTAGAGTGAACTCTGTGTGAATACACCATAACAGTCTTACATTCAGTTAATACATAAACATAGTTGAAAAGTTCAGTTCTGCCAGTCTACACTGCAGGATGAGACCACCATTACCTAATGTCTAAAATGTGTACAGCATGTGCATTAGGCTGCATTCATATGGACACTGGTATTACAGTAAGCATCTGGAGAATGTCAGAATTTCTTTGATTGTCTATGACGTGTTGGGCCAATGCTGACCAACAGGAGCACAGATGGCTCTTCTGTTCACAACATTTTTGGCATATTGGTCTGAACCATTGTCATTAAATATCACAGCTATTCAGCTAACTTTAGCATAATCACTTTCACAGTCAGCCTTGTGAAGTAGCTACCCTATCAGGAATAGCTGGCTAGTTTTTGGTTTTACTACCCATAAAAGACTTATTTTTAACTGCTATCTCAAGTTATCCATGAAGAAAAGAAAACAGAGGTTGCTGCCCTCTTCATGCAACCGACAAATGGGTCCACTGTCAGGCAGTATCACACACACTCTTCTCCTAGTCCCTGGCACCTGGAAGTCATGAGCAATGGCAGGCTTTAATCTGTCATGTATCAACATGTAGTTTGTCCTATCCCTTGTCCAAGATTGTATGACTCTATAATTGTGTAATCTGACATGGTGTGCATGTGCAGAGAATGTCCGAAGGCAAGCAGAAACCACGAACTGACCTTAATTTGGTCTTAGTCAACTGTACATCCACAGGGATCCATTCTCACCTGTGTGAGACCAATCTATTTTGCACAAGCAGCTTTTATTTTAAGAGCTCCTGCTGTCATTGGCAGCTACAAAGGCAGAGAGTTACCTTAGAGCTGATTGGTCAGTTTCCAGAAAGTCTACATAAACATGCCAATTCACTCTTTAAAGCATAAAAATTGCCAAATACTAGAATTTCCCTTTTTTAAAATATCTGACTAACCTGGCTTATTTCCCGGATGAGCCCATTTCCACTTGTTATAAACGAAGTTTTGCTTCTGTCAGCAATGTTATACAAACAAGGAACCATATGTTGTGGAAAAAAAGGAAAATGGGTGTATTGTGCAAGACACTTGTTCAGTTGTCAGGACTGCTGTTTTTTCTGAGAAGACTGAAGCTAGACTATGTGACTCATTAGGATGGATGTTTGTGCAGTGCGGAGCAGCAGTGTTGATATAGCTTTCAATTCTTCCACCTCCCTTGGACACTCTACAGACTGCAGCCTGTGCTCCACTCTCTCTCCCTCTGTCTCTGTCTTTCTCAGTAGACCTGGTTAGATAAGACCGCCTGGGTTATAAAAGCAGCACAGAGCCTGGGGAGGAGAGTCTGACACGCAGAAACATTCAGCAAGTGTAAAGTATGGAGGCAAAAAAAAACAGAATGTGCTGTTCTGAGGTGATAAACACACACACACACACACACACACACACATATACACAAACAATCCATTTTCTTTCTGTCTGATTCTTCTTTTCCCTGTCTCCTCCTCATTCTCTCTTCTTAAATGTTGCTGTTCGTGGAATCTCTCAAGGCCTCTGCGTCGATACGGTATTATTACTATTGGTTGGTCAGTCTGTGCCAATGTGAACAGGTTGGTTGCTTTTCCTTTAAACACACACACACACACACATATATGTAAATTGTCATCAGAAAACTGTTTATTCCACCTGCTCGCTCTGTGTGCCAACAGTTTGCTATTATTGTACATACAGCTCCACACCGTTGACTCAGTGTGTTGTGTAACAAACAGACAGACTCAATCCCGACTGCTTTGCTCACATTGGCAAGAGTCTGAGTTCACCATCTCTCATAAGGAACTGCAGTGGTCAAATTAATGAGCAAAAATTCACCCTTTACTTAATGCTTTAGAGGAGGGCTTCTCAAAATAAGCCAAAAACAATCTTCACTTTAGGAAGATGTTTAGTGCATTTATAAAATGTAATGTTTTGTAACACTGGTGGGTAACTCTGCCTTGTGGGACAATCACATTTATTTTCATTTTGGAACATGAAACTGTTTCACTTTAAAGATGTTTTTTTTCACATTTTCAAAAAGTACTATTATCATTACCGGAATATAAGGCAGAGCAGATATTCTGACAAGTCAGCCCAATACCTTAAAAAATATATGCAGTTTATAACAACTGTAGTCTTTGTGTTGACATTTTGGTCATGAGTCCTATGTGTAAGAGCCATATTGTACTCATCAGGTTCATTTATGAGATCTGAGAACACAGCTGTATTGGTAGAAAACATGCATAATCAGAAAGTCATACAGGTTTTAAAGAAATCTCTACCTTAGTCAAACTTGTTCAAATTACTAAACAAAGGACAACTATACAATTCGTACCCAAGGTGTTGCACACATCCATTGCAGTTAAACAGACAAAGGGGGATATTTACTAAACCTGCCCCAAATTACTGTTGGGCTGCATGCAGAACCTCATTTTTTATTTAGTGGCACATTTACTAACACTGATGATATAAATGAGCACAGCCATGGCTGTGTTAAATCTGAATACACCTCCACTTCAGATCTACTGGCTGAAGACTTTTGCACGTCTGTGGACCAATAGGAAGTGTAAAAGAAAGTCTAAGATCACAGTGACTGAACTTTAATATGGCTGAAGAAGTCAACAGACACAGTTTGATGGTGCAGTAATGTAGTCTTCTGCCAGTCAAACCATCTTTTATTTCATTCGGTAACTGAGGCATGGTTTGACCTGAAAGCCTGTATAAGTCCTTCACACTCTCCTCTGGTAAATGATGTGATTCACAAACACCTTCTCCCTCCTCAAACATGTTCTTAACTCCAACAAGGTCTAAAATGACTATTAATTCAACATTAAAGTAAAATCATATCAATGCTAGGTTGCTAATTTTATCAAAACAAACACATTAGCTTTGGATGCTAACACATCCAGATGTAAAACATTACATCTGAAACAAATTTGAGTCTTTTGGCTGCTTTTATTGTGTCCACTTCAAAGAGCCAAACGGATGTTAACCCTAGTTTACTGTTTCTTTTCCCCCTTCTGCAAGAGAACACAACTTCTTCTGTCTGATGGGCACTTTTTCTGACATTTAGCAGAGAGTTCCTTCATGGTTGGCTGTTTGAAATAACACATTCCTTTGTGTATTGGCATGATCTTGTATTAGAAAGCAGGTTTATACAGTAGATATGGCTCTCTCTCTCTCTCACACACACACACACACACAAACACACGCACGAGAGGAAATCAGCCCAAAGGAATCGGCAGCAGGCCACTTCTCTAAGGGTTCTCCTGTCATGGCAGTAATGCCACTACATTGCCAGCTCAAGTGACTAGCACTCAGACAGTAATCAATGGAATATACCCTGGGCACTGCTTGGGAACGACCTGTTTGTGTGGCAGTGTGACATAAACACAAGCACACACACATACCCCCTCAGATAGTCGGCCAATTACGCATCATAGCACAGCTGATTTGCCCCATGGGTTGATACTTGCTGTCCAGACCAATCATATTACCCTTTCCAGCTGAAAGTGTGTGTGTTTGTCTTTGCCCATGTGTTTAAATGCTCCAGATTCATCTAGTTTTTGCTGTTAGTGCGCGGTGCTTTCAGCAACATTAGTTGTCACTACTTGTAAAGTGTTTAGCAAAGAAAAATCTCTGAAGGCAACAGAATGGAAGCAACAGTGTGTCAAAAATTTCATCTGGGTAGCATAGCATTTTTTTCTGAGAAAGAGGGCATGGCAGGTAATAGAAGACTCTGTGACAGCTTTGACAGAAGGCTCTTGGCCTTAAATACCTCTATGCTTCCAAACAGTACTCTGCCTAAGGCTATTTGAGCCATAGTGATGATATATCATGGCTCACAGTCCAAATAAAGTCTCTGCAAACAGTGTTAAATTTCCTAACAAACACTTTTCTAGAACTTCACATGCTGAATCCCCCTGAAATTGAGCTGGCCTCATCCCACAGATTCCTTATGACCTCTGGAGCACAGAAACACAGAAGTTCCTCAGTGAAAAAACTACTTGTTCGCCTGTAAACTCCCCATTAAAAAGATCTGTGGGCCAAACCTCACTCCTCCACTGCCTTCAGATGACTGTTGTTTGTGGAGCCCAGCGTGGAAGGGTCTGGGATGTTGAAGGCAGCTACTAGTTTGGATGTCAAACGAGAAGGACAAAAAGACAAAAGACTGCAGGGAAACGGACAAAACGTAAAAGCCAACATGAAACACACCCTGTATTTATGATTAAATTGTCAGATTTACTGTAGGGGAACTGTGCACAGAGGCAGGGATGTATATGGAGATGTAAGATATACACCAGATGGACCCAGGCAGACACATACACTCACTCTCAGTGAATTCTGTGCTATTTTGGGAGATAGGGAAAAAAAACAGTCTTTCTTAGCAAGTGTACATAAGTGCACTGGTGTTAGTGGGTCATTGTATAGGGAAGTATATGGTCTGGCACATACTTAGTGTGGTGCCCCACTTTTCTCTGCATCTGGACTTGATAACTCACCTCTCCAGCACCAATGGGAAAGAGCTCTAGACAGCGATGTCTATATTTGTCTGGACTGACTTTGAAAACTTGGCGGCAGCAGTCAAGAATTTTATCCTAAGTCTGGCATCAGTCATGAGAAATGAGGAACACACTCCTCATCATCCTCTCTAAAAACATACAGCTATATATAGATTAATGTGGTTTTTAAAGCTGGTCTTGCTTTTGTGATTTAAGTGGATACTTTTACATGCATGGAATGAGCAGTGTTCTTTCAGTCCATCCAGAAAGAAATTGCACCATAGTTTGGTTTTTAGTGAACGGAGGTTACACGTTGCTATTTTATTACTCAAACATGTCAATCATTTTTAAAATCAGATGTTTTTTTAAAGGTTAACTCCCTGATTCTGTCATAGTTTCTAACAACACCTTCAGATTTTATCTGAGAGTTCCTGAAATGGTCAAAATGGACATTTGAAAAGCCAAGAGAGTTACATGTAAGTGGAGCCCATTTCTACAGTAGGAGAGGTGCTGTGAGAAAAACTTGGCATAGCTACACCATCACCAGTAGAGCTAACAACAGCTGACGAGGGGCTAAGAGCAGGACATAAAGTTCTGTTATTTATATATCAGCCAAACTAAAGATAATGTTCCTAATGATGACAGTCTGCTGACTGTCATCATTCAAATACACTGTAAAAGTGACACTGACTCAGCTTTATAGAAACAAATGTTAGTGTATGTTATTAAATCTCACATGGCTATATAATGATAACCAAGAGATTGCAATATCGATTATGCATTTATATGACTAAACGTAAAAGCCAGCTGCGGGCAATAGAACTTAAACACGACTGCTGTAACGTATCCCTCTGCGACAGCACAGCAAAGTGCTGTCCAGGGAGGTAGAAGATGGACATTTGTCTTACATAGGCTGCACCTTTGAAATATACAGACTTGAATTAGCTTAGTGGGACAGCTGAAGGTGCATTCGAGCCTCAGACAAACTTTGGAGTGCATGTTTTTACAGAAGGAGAGTTGTGTAGTTTGCCCCTCATTTTTTGCAGTGTAGTGACATTCCAAGTGGAAACATTCATGGTCAGTGTGGAGAGTAGGAGAAATGACAACGACCAAGACCTATTCTCACATTCATAGGAATACATCAGTGTTGTTTTATTAACACCAACTTGGAAAATCCTGAACTATTTCTTGAAGTTTCCATATGCTGCCTGGCAGTTTGACCTTTTATCTATCATAAGACCAAGTTGTTGCGTTTACATTTCTATTTGTATAAAGAATTTCTTCACAAAAAACACTATGATTTTCAGACTGATTATAGCAACTAAAAGCCATGTATTTACCCAGTGTCTGTGCAGAAGGTGCACACCATATTTCTATAACCAGTGTTTTGTTTGAATGCCAGTAATCTCTTTGATCTTAGCAAACCAGTTCTATTATGCCTTCAGCCATAATCCAGGGGTTAGTCCTTCACAGATGAACTGTGAGGACTGACAGCTCCCAATAAATCATGTGGGATTTAGAGAACAAACCTAAACTAACTCTTTAAATGCCTGGATCATCTTCAATTTTCAACTCTTTTGATGAGTTGCTCACCCTACCAGGCCACACTGACCCAGCTAAATTTGACTTTTCTTTGTAATATGTTTCCCTAACTCCTTTGGACCTATAGATGTTCACCTCAGGATAAAGACATTGTTAGTGTGACTGAGGTTTGTTGTTTGAGAGACTGACTTCCACTGCCACACGGGGTCCCGGGGGAGCCCAGCAACTACTAGCCTAACCTATCTGCTTCACGATTGGTATTGATCGGCGTTTAGTGTCAATGCTGGCACCAGGGAGTAATGATCACAAACAGCCAGTCAGACACACACCACTACTGGAACGGGCACATTCAGGCTATCATGGAGAGAGACACATGCTGAATTGCTTCACAAACACACATTTATCCACATCTGCCTGAACACATGGATAGTACAAAATGTTTTTGTTCTACGCCTGCTGTACTGCAGAACCTCTGTTTGCTTCTTGGAAAAAAAGGCACTTGCAACAAGCTGAGTCAAACTGATACAGCCACAACAACCAAACAAGAGATGCCAGCCACCCCCTACACACACACACACACACACACACACACACACACGTCCTCCTCCTTCTCCGCTTCCTCCCCCGCTCTCCACAGCCATAAGCCAGAGTAGACTGATAAGCAGGCAGCCAGAGATGGACTAATCCTCCCACAGTGAGAGACGTTTCAGGTGGTATAAAATCGAGCTAAACTGACAAATAAGGAGAGGATGAGAGCAGAAAGGGGAGTCTACATGAGGAGACATAAGGAGCAAAAAGGGAAAAGCGAGGTGAGGATAGAGATTAGCAAAATGATAGGGACAAAAAAGGATTTTTAAAGTGCTATTAGTGTGAAAAGAAGGTTGAAAGTAAGTTAGGAATTAGATCCAGTAAGGTTTTTAAAAGAAATTTCCTCTTCACCCCCGCCTCCTTTTCACATCGTTCTACCGTCTTGCCTACATTTTGCTGTTTTGCAAGCCTCTCCACTCATTTGCCTGCTCACCAGTCTCGCAGTAATTCCCGCCAATCCTCTCTCACGCTCCCTCTCTCCCTCTGTCTCTCTGCACCCCCTACCCCCACCCAACATCCCTCACTCTCTCGCTTTGTCTCTGTTCCAGTCTGACTGAGGCTGATGTAGGTCAGTGCGTCTGCAGACTTGTCTGAAGCTGCAGAGAGCCTTGGAGCTCCACGCCCGGTTCTTGTCGACCCCTGCAGCAGCTGCCTCCATGTCTGAGCTGAGAGGACACCGATCCCTGGGCTATGTGAGGACAGAACCAGCCCGCCTGACCTGACCTACCTGGAGGAGGATGTGCTTGCGAAACAGGAGGAGGAGGCGGGAGAGTTGGGGAGGAGGGGGAGAATGCAGGTTGATATGGGGTGCCAACATACTATCAAAAGCTTAGACAGCGCATGTCATTTGCATGTCGGTCTAATAGTGAAGATGTATAAGCAGGGAGAGTCAGAGCAAAAGGTACATGATGCAATCGTATGTTTTTCCTCTGTAACATGCAGCATTACAGAGAGGGTTTTTAGGAAAAAAATCTCATGTAATGCTGCCTCCACATTCCCCCTTCCTGCACACACACTGTCCATGCTGTCTGCCTCTTCCTCCATTCGCTACCTAACTTCTTCATGATGCTTTATGTCTCTTTCCCAGACCTGATTCTTCGGTGTCTGCAGCCATCGGCATTCAGCAAAAGCACAGTGACCCAGCAAACTCCAAACTCAGATGCAACTTCCCCTCCTGACTTTAGAAAGAATAAATGTTTTGTTGTTTTCCTTCTTCTTTTGCAACACATCTTTTCCTGTGTTGCTGCACATGGATCCAGATCTGAGAGATATACATTCTCCTGGAATTGCTGAATATGTCCATTATCCATCCATTGTATGCCAAACGCCTTTCTAATGGAAACCCGCAAGCACGATGACAAAGACTTTAGCAAAAGAGCACAAAGCTCTGACATTCTGGCTCTTTCCCACTTCTCTGGCTTGTAGACAATGCCCCGAAAAAGTGATCGCTGTATCACTGTCTAATAGAATGCAGCTGTGAGAGTGGCTGAGTGTGTGTGAGTGAGTTTTGGTGTGTGTCTGTGCTCTCACTGTGACTGTGCCGCACTTCTGGGTCCTGCAGCAGTACACTGGTACTTAGCTGGTTTTGTCTCATTGGGAATTTGTATATGTTTATACATTTGTATGAATAAGTGTGAATTCGTGTGAGTTTGTCTGCATCATCTGACCTGCTTCGTCACTATAAGAGATGTTGGGAGTTCCTGGGGCGTGGTGTTGCCAGCCTGTCCACAGCTCCGTCTCGCACTCATTATCTGTTTCCCTTCTTCTGACCCCCATCGTCTTTTTCCTACCTTGACCGAATCCTCTGGGTTAAAGCAGCAGTGGAGCAAAAATGATTGAGGAAGTAAGGATTCCCACATAGCTTGGCTCTTTACCCTTCTCTTAATTTGCTGCCTTCTCTTTTCTCCTGCCACTCTTCATTTTCCTTTATCTTTACCACCAAGGACTATCTTGTCTGTACATCTATGTGACAGGGTGGATAGACAAGCTAAAGGCTGTCTTTGCTTTAGCAACTGTTTCTGTTTCTACAGATAAATTCGATTATCAAATGGCAAGAAGAGGCTTGTGGTTATCAGGAAAGACTATGTGTGGAGTGTTCAAAATACAATGTACACCTGTGTATTAGAATGGAATGCAGTGCAGAGACATTTCAGACTCACCATAGAGGTGAAACAGCAGCTCTCATTTCTATTTTTTTCTTGCCATATATCTCTTTTTAGTCCTGATAAGGCTGAGGAAGGAAGTATTGGAAGGAATAAGGGAGTATTAAGTACTGTATGTTCCACGGCAACTTAAAAATAACTGGCTTTGTTTGTGTTGTGTAAGGGCCGACAGCAGTAGGTGGGTGATATTGTGAGATGGCCACCTGCACTGTCTGCCGCATGCACACAAAAAACAGAGGGGACAAACTCACTGTAGATGAGTCACACACACGCACACATACACAAAGAAAGACAGTGTGTGTATGCAAATCAGTGCTTAGTCTTGAGTTTTTCTGTTTAACTGCAGCACGGGAGTGTGGGGGATGGTGTGGGACTTCCCACTGGTTTTCAAACTTTCAGACTTTGGACATGCTCCAATTCGGTTAGGGCTGGACACACACACACACACACACACACTCACACACACAAAGCCGTCATTGTGTTTGACCCTGGAGGACGAGCAGCCAGGTCAAAGAGGCAAGTCATTCCTAGGCAGTTGAAAAAGGCAAGTACATGGTAATGATTACCACCGTTTGACTGCATGCAGAGACAAACACACACACATGCACTTTTTCTTTAATACAACTCGCCCCCAATGTCTTCCATTTCCATTTCTTTAGCTTTCTGCTCTTACAATGCACTGTGACCACCGTGTTCCCCTTTTACAGACCAGTCTGCCACAGTCTTGGCTATAATAAACCCAGTTCCCTGTGAGTAGGCACACTTAGAGCACACACACACACAGCCACATGCTGTACGCTCATTTAGCCTGCAATTTGCTCTAGGGTTAGCCTGATATATCAGGTTAATGTTTATGTTTTATTAAAAATATTAAACTCTTTGTGAGTCACCTCAGGAATACTGAAGATACCTAGAATGTTGCAGTTGTATTTAATGTGATTTTCATGTTATTTTTTAATGGAGCGTTTAAGTGCCCCAAGGTTAGAGAAATGCTATTTTACAGGTTTTCCACTGTGATAAAAATGCAGTTATAGAAAGAAAAAAAAAAGAAAACCCATCTAGGTTTTTAATGCTCGTTTCATACCAGCCCACATCAGCCTAACTCTAGTTTTCACTGCACACACTTTTAAGAAGTTGCTGTAAGGGCCCCAGCCTCCTGTAACACACTCTCATAATGACACCATCCCTTTAGATGTCAGCAGAGCTGAGACAAAGCACTGGTGTATTTGGGGTAGACACATGGCTCCGGCAGCTCTGATGATGACAGAGAGATAGGCCGGTGTGACTGTGCTTGGCGTCCCAGCGCTGCCAGAGCTGTACATCTGCCTGGGACAGAGTGGAAATGTACCTGACAGCTGCTTCTCTCACATCAGATAAGAGCACAGGTATACGTGCACCTGTTTAAACAAATCTGCATGCATGCAAACCACTGGGTGTGTGCCTGTTATGCCTGGGAAAGAAATATAGAGACATAGCAAGCATGTTTATAATTGGGGTAGCTAATGATATACTAGTCTGATGAAGGAGTTCACAATTATTTATTTGTAAGTGATGTTAAGTTACAGCATGAGAACAAAATCAGGCAAAATAAAGAGGAATTTTGTATATGTTTGCTTCTGTTTCCCTTTGGCAAACATTAGCTGACAGAGTTTGCCCACTTTTTATTTATCACCAGGCTGTATTATCAAGGTGTGAAAAACTCATGTCAGTCAGTTCTGTTGCGCGGAGCCGGCTGATGACATCACCACAGCTCCAAGCAGCCAATTACAGGAGGGAGATAAATCTGCTGTGCATATTAACACACAAGCACATACATAACACAATGTACACCTCATCAGCTGCCTTTGGCTCTAGCCTGACATCTAGCGACACAGGCTGTTATGCGATCCTATATGAAATGGACATATTAACATAAATGGGCTGTGAAGGAGGATGAATTGTAGAGCAGTGAGCTGCTGGAGCAAGTGTGGCTTTTTTCTCCCTGTGTGGTCCTGATACATAATTCTACCCACTTTCATAATATTCATAATTACTGGGTTTCATGTTTCTGGTTTGCCATAATGTGCTGATGCAGAGTGTAAATAAAAACTATCATCACCTCTCTGGCATCTGTTTATACTTCCTACTGTGATGTAATGATCTGAGCTGGTGTTGTAATGATTTGTAAATAACAGGTTGGCTGAGCCGTGTTTGGGTGGATTTACCCTTCACTACATCCCTGCTCACCACACTGCAGTCTGACTAACACACCATGTTGTGGCTGCCTTTGTGTTTTCTCAGCATTTCCTTGCCCCCCATTACACGGAATCTAAATTTAGAAAATACTCATTCACATGAAACTAATGTAGTTCTAAGTATATCCTTACAAGCTTTCCCTTGCAGCAGTGGTAGGACACTGTTGTTCCTATAAAACACACACACACACACGCGCGCACAAAATAAGTTTTTCGGTGGAGTCTGATAGGAATGAGGTCAGACACACCGATCCTCATTGCACGTTATTATTATTATTACCGTTTTTTTTATTCGGCCAATGGGAGGCCAAGGGGAGTGGCTTGACTGAAAAATCAGGATGGAGACAGACGCTGATTGGTTTTACATCTCGCGGCGACAAGGCTATATAATGGCGAGGTTTTCGTTGTTATGTTTACAGTAATATTACAGCGCGCTCGGGAAAAAGAAAGACTATGAGAAAGCGCAGCTGCTCCATTCAACCACATGGTCCCTCAACCGCACAGACAAGCTGCGCTGCCAATAGCCAGGTTCACATAAAGGACGTGCACTGCTGTTACCCACAGCGGCGCCTTTCGAGCCTTGCGGAGCGAGTTTTCAGCCGCACAGGCAGTTGAAAGTTTCTGTTATACTTTCGGATTTATTTTCTCTTGTTTCCGTGAAACGCGCTGGTAAAAGCTGAGAGACCAGACGTCTCCAAAACGGGCTGAAAACACAGTGAAGAAACTTGGATGAACTTTTTAGATCTGTATTTAACAGTGACTTTATTTTAAACTGCCCGAAACAAGAAAAAGTGAGGAATATTTTTTAAGTCTACACTGCACTGATCAGTGTTTCCAGACACTCGGAGGAAAGGATGGTGCAGCACATGAGCCAGACAGAGAGCGCCCACGCTCACTCACCCGGCGGGGACTCCACGGACACGGGAGAAATTGACTTGGAGATGGACGCGACTCCGACCCCAGAGTCCCCCTCCTTCGGGGAGCGGAGTGACTTGGCGTGGTGCAAAACTCCGACGGGGCACATCAAGAGACCCATGAATGCGTTTATGGTGTGGTCCCAGATTGAGAGGAGGAAGATTATGGAGCAGTCGCCGGACATGCACAACGCGGAGATCTCCAAGCGGCTGGGGAAGCGCTGGAAGCTGCTGAAAGACACGGACAAAATCCCATTCATCCGCGAGGCGGAGAGGCTCAGGCTCAAACACATGGCCGACTACCCAGACTACAAGTACCGGCCCCGGAAGAAGGTCAAGTCTGGAAGCGGAGCGGGTAAGCAGGCGGACCGGGGGGAGAAGAGCGCTAAAGCCAGTGTGAAAAGAAGCCCTGCGTCCAAAGTAGTGAGCAGGACGCACAAACAGGGGGGCGTCAAGGGCGCTCCGGGACAGGACTATATCTCTTCCGGTGACCACCAGGTGCTCTTCAAATCCAGGTCAGTGTCCGGGGCCAGACACATCCCGGAAAAGCGCACAGCAGAGGGGAGACGCGGCCACTTGTTTGGTGGGGCGGGTAGCCTGGAGAGTGGGCCTCCCTCCGTGGGAGTACCGGGCAGTCCCACCCTGAGCAGCTCGGCGGAGTCCAGCGACCCGCTCAGCCTGTACGAGGAGCAGACCCCAGCGGCCAGCGACTCATCACACACCGCGCGTCTCAGGTACGCTCGCGCCTGCTCTCCAACACCGTCAGCCTCGCACTCTTCCTCATCCGTGTCATCCTCATCATCAGATGAAGAGTTTGAAGACGAGCGGCTCGACTTAAACCCGAGCCCTGGGTTTGAAAACATGTCCATGGGCGGCATGGGCTTCTCCGACGCAGAGCTAGACCGGGACCTGGACTGGAGCTTCGGGGAGTGCGGGGCGGGATCTCACTTCGACTTCCCCGATTACTGCACCCCGGAGGTCAGCGAGATGATCTCAGGAGACTGGCTGGAGTCCACCATCTCCAACCTGGTGTTCACCTACTGAAATGACCACGGTGGAGAGGAGACACAGTGTACCCCAGTGTTTTTGAACTCTTCAACCCCCCACGCAGGCGCGTGCGTCCAGACCAGAATATTTCCGCCATTCTTTCACTAAATAAGGGAGAGTGAAAAGAGGAAAGAAACGATGGCCTGTGTGCGCTTCGAAGCCCAGGGATGCGCCGCTCACAGACTTCAGCTCTAGGTGCGCTTGACGGGAACGCGCAGATGGGGGAAATGCTTAGTTTGCATTGGGACAGAGGAGGAGTGAATGTAAGCAGAGAACAGTGAAACAGTTCAAATGTTCAGCCTAACCCGAAGCAGATGAGGACTGAGACTGAACTTTGAAACCTAATGTTATTTGGGGTCGTGAAAAAGGGGGACACTTATCTGAGAGCTCGTCATGTTCAGTTTTGTTTCAGATATAGTCAATTCCCATTGACCATCAAGTTGCTATTCAGGTGTAGTTTCTTTTTCAAAACCGAAACAGTTTCTGTGTCAACAGGCATGCCCTCCAAGATAAGGAGGATTTTGTTGTGGTTAAATGCGTCAAAATGTTATTGCTGCGTAATTACGCAATTTGTGTGACCATAGGACACAATTCACTATCACCAGCTTCTCTTTCAACGGCAGGATTTAAAACAAAGACTGATTCAAAACTTCAGAAACCCTTTTTTCTGAACCTTTTTAAATACTCAGTGCACAATTCAGGACCAATGTTCCCTGACGCGCATCCTTTCTGCCTAGTGCTTCAACTTTGTAGTTCCTCTGTGTCAGATGACGTTTTTTATATTGATGTATTTATACTGGCCAAACTTTTTATACATAGAAGTATTGTTCTTGTACAGGTCTCCTTTGTGTTTGTGCACATACACCTGTCTGTATCCAGCGCGGAAGGGCTAGAAGTGTATCTTATTTAAAATGTCTGACTTCTCTCACTTTTAAGGAGATCTGAGTGTGTCATGATTTTCTACTTGTATTTTTGTACAAAATCTATAGAATGGGGGTATCTGGCGAGTGGGTAGCCTACAGCATTATTGTTTGGATCTACAGTGGTGTTTTGATGTGCAAAGGGGGGTGGGGGGTGGGGTTGTTTGGCACAATCTGACCTCACACAGTGTTTACAGTATTTACCCACATGCTTCTTAATGGCACACTGACTCCAGTTTCACCAGCCAAATAAACAAAGCCCCATTGAGGCTCCCAGTCTGAGTGTTTCCAGTACATATAGACCTAAAGTATATGAGTGAAAGATCCAAGAGAGTCACTGTTTGGATAGAGCTAATACCTCTGTGTGCTTTTTATCAAGATACGTTTTATTTGAACCACTGGACGGAATTTCACACTCATTCCACTTTGCCTAGACTTTGGAGGGAGGGAGATGTATGAAGTGCTTCATCTGTTATTGCTCAATTTGCATAAAAAAATAATATTTAACCTTTCTGTACCTGTTGGCTAAGTATAGCAGGCTAATTGTTTTCCTATATTATGGCATGGCAAATAGCATTTGTATTTCAGATTCAGGTATATGTAGCTATAGCTGTTGTGTTTAAGATTTTTAAAAGAATAATAACATGAAGATATTTATGTAAACTGACTGTACTATAAGCAAAGATTGTGTGTTTTATGTATGATGATAATGATCAATGACAGGCACTAGGGCAGCCATCTTTGGACATCCTTATGTTGACGATGATTGGGGTCCACAAGTTTATTTTTTCTTTATTACCTTCAAGACATCTTTTCTACGGTCCTTTTTCTTTGCTCATTTGTGCAATATGCCGTGTATGATCATGTTTTGTCCAATCATGCCAATATCATTTGATGTTTATAACTCAAAACCAGCCAATGTTTGGGTCAATCACTGCCTTTCAGACCTCTGTACAGATTGTTGTTTTTTTAATTAGTTTTTTCTTCCAAGAAGGAAATAAAATCAGCTGGAACTGAAAAGTATAAGGTGTTTTTTTGTTGCTCTTGTGGTTTGCCATTATCTGAACCTTTAAAACAGAAAATTTAGCACCATCAACTGGTTACCTAGCTGTTATATGCACACTGAAGTGGAGCAGTGACACATATTGAGGCCCCTTTTCAAAGGTGAAAGCATGCTCATGAAAAGGTGAACCCTCATTACCACATTCCACAGCTGAGTCTTATTCAAATGCTCCAGTCTGATGTCGGATGTTTACACTCTGCTTGTGCACTCGTGCATGTGAATATACATGCATGCATGTGCATGTTTTCTGTAGGTAAGTGTGCAGCTGCAGACTGTGAATCAATAGCCAGCCAGTGAATTGATAGGAGTGGTCTCTTTCTCCCTCCCTTACTCCATCTGCTTCTACACGTGTAGAAAACGTGGGTGCCATGGAAACACTGTATCCAAGAGAGATGTTGCAATTCTCTGGGGAACAGCATGCCTCTCTGTGCATGTGTGTGTGTGTCTGGGGGGGGGGGGGGGAGCAGAAATATCTGCAAGGCATGACGGGAATAGAGGAAGAGGAGGGTGTGTGTGTCTGTGTGTGTGTGTGTGTGCCAAAGGCAGGGAGGGGGGGGAGGGGGTGTTTGTCTGTCCTGGTGGATCGTGCAGGAGGCTGTTCCCAAATCCAATTAATTCCTTCTGGATGCATTCATTTGTCTAGTACATCAGACAAGAAAGAGAAAGAGAGTGTTATGTGCCGTTCGCACCTGTCAGTGAGCGAACGAGAAAGAGGCGAACCCAGGTAGCCGACTTCGATGCAAGCAGTGATTTATTATGTACAGTGATGAGGAGAAATAACAAAATGCACAGAGGGAAATAGTGCGTAGTCCTGTCGATGAGTAGTAACCGGGTGTTGACCAACAGTAGGAGGTGAGAAGATGGAGAGCTGGGCCGAGCTGCGTAGGCTGGGTCACTCCTGGGCTGGT
>NW_018128080.1:564797-579547 GCF_001952655.1 Monopterus albus | reverse complement strand
GAGGAACAGTCCATGGGGAGAACACAAAACAGTAGCTGGCTAGGGGATAAATACATACAAATAACAAAAGCGCATGGAGAAAAAATGGCCTAGAGACTAGAACGAACTGGCAAGTGACTGAGGAGTGAAACCGGGTAAAATAGTGAGCGACCTAATCAAGTGCAGCTGGTGATAAGGGAGTGAGGAACAGGTGAACGTGATTAGTGTTAATGGGCAAGAGACAGTAGGAAAGGTGAGGGAGGCCAGAGCGGCCGAGCAAACCTGACAGAGAGCGACTGAGACCCCTAAGGTACAGTATTTAGTGTGTATCAATTTACGCCCTATTCCACAAGAGACATTGGTAATTATTTCCATCTTTCTCTGTCTCTCTATCAGGAGAGCTGGGTCGTCTTTAGACTTCCTCTGACATCTCAGGGTGGGTAATGAGAAAGATAAGGCATGGTCATTACAGATACTATCCCAAAGACGAGACGCTTGCCCCCAGATGTCAGCAATAAGCCTGACATTGCATAGGAAATAATGTGTGAGGTGTGTTTGAGGTGTCCCTTTTTTAGAAAAAAAAAAACTATCCAATTGTCCCCAGAGTCAGATGGATATTGGGAGATAAAAAGATGTGGATGCTCTCTTCAGCCACACACACTCGCACACTGACCCACATAAAGTCGTACACGTGTAAACAGATGCATTCTTGAGAGAACTAGTGCACTGAACACTTGAACTTGAACTTCACAGGTGATCACAACAGATTTTTGATTCCTCTGTTAACCTGTGTGAGTCTGATGAGATCAAGTCAACAACAAAATACAAGTACAGATAAATGAGAATGCTGCAATTCAGAACACAAGAACAAATATTTCTATTTTGACTTTCTAAAAATAATCATGAAATTAAAGTTCACAAGTATTTAAAAAAGATATACTGTTATATAGAGTTGTTTGATGTTTGATATGAAAATTCATTCATTCATTTATTCATCTTCTATACTGCTCAGTCCCAAACAGGGTTGCAGGGATATGTAAATTCACAACTCCTATTAGATTTTCTTTTAAAGTTCAGTGTAAAAAATCATGTTCTAGTATGTTTACACATGTACTGCACTTAAGTACCCTATTATCCATCACTGCTGCCTTTTACTTCTACTCCATTACATTTCAGAGTGAAAATATTGTACCTTATGCTCCACTGCATTTATCTGCAAACAGCAGTCACTGTTTTTATGACACACTTTAAAAATACATTCCATTTTAAAACCTTTTCAGCTTGCAGCCCAGTTCAACCAAAGAGCAAGTTCCCCTCTATTTTTGTCAAAAATTTCACATTAGAACTTTGGCCATCTTCTTTCTGCCACCTTTATCCTACGACCCCTCAGATTGGTCTTGTGACCCTTTAGGTTTGGAACCACTGAACTAAACTCTATCTACAGTAAGATATATAGAATATTTTAAACTAGCACTTCCTTACCTATATCTATAAGAATCAAGTAATATAGCAAAAACATCTTTCACTGTTGCTACTTTTCTGCACAATGAGTACTTTTGATACTCTAAGTACATTTTGCTGATCCTGTACCTTTACTTACATGCAGATAGCTTTTGAAATGCAAGACTTTCACATGCAATTTTAAACATGTTAATTTCACCACTGTGGTCCACCAGAGAGATGGATACTTTATTGATCCCAGGGGAAAGTGTCAGGGCCGCTCGGTGGCCGCTACCTCTCCTCCGCCTTTCTCTCCTCTGCTTTCTCTATCCTGTGGGCTCTGCACCTCAGCTGTGTTGCATTCCAGTAATTAGCGACTGGTTTGTTGAGGCGCACAGCTGGGGTGCATCCCGATGATTACCTTCTCCTTACTTATACCTCTGGCAAACGCTCCGTCGTTGCCGGAACATTCGCTATGTACTGCGCAACCTGGATTGGGGTAGAATGCTACGCTGACAGACACTGTGCGTTTTGGCTTGACTCTACCTACGAGCTACGCTAATTTACACTACACTACATATTTTTGATACTCTGTGTTCTTTTTATTTACCTGCTACCATCATGTTTTTCCTCCTAGCACCTGGGTCTGCAAACTTGAGTCCAACCTCAGTCCTCCCTCACCCTCCTGGTGAGGGGGGCTACCATAACAGAAATTCAGGTAGAATCACCATAGTGACTTTATGCTCAGTGACACTGTGTCCTATTATCCCTAGTGTCCCTTTTCTGGAAGTAACTGTCTGTTCTGACAATTGTAGTGTTAAACTACCTTTTTTTTTAACTTTTAAAAAATTTATTTTATGGCATAGTAGGTGTATTTAATCCATTTACAAGCTTCAGACAATTGTATTTTTCAATAGACAATATAGCAATCGGTCGAATTCTCCTCTCCAGTACCCTGGCATAGACTTTCCTGGGGAGGCTGAGGAGTGTGATCCCCCTATAGTTGGAACACACCCTCTGTTCCCCTTCTTAAAAAGAGGGACCACCACCCCGGTCTGCCAGTCCAGAGGCACTGTCCCCGACCACCATGCGACGTTGCAGAGGCGTGTCAACCAAGACAGCCCAACAACATCCAGAGACTTAAGGTACTCAGGGCGGATCTCATCCACCCACGGTGCATTGCCACCAAGAAGCTTCTTGACTACCTCAGTGACTTCAGCTTGGGTGATGGACGAGTCCACCTCTGAGCCCTCAGCCTCTGCTTCCTCATCGGAAGACATAGCTTGAGGAGATCCTTGAAGTATTCCTTCCACCGTCCGACAATGTCCCCAGTTGAGGTCAACAGTTGCCCACCTCCACTGTAAACAGTTTTGGCAGGGCACTGCTTCCCCCTCCTGAGGCGCCGGACGGTTTGCTAGAATCTCTTCGAGGCTGACCGATAGTCCTTCTCCATGGCCTCACCGAACTCTTCCCAGACCCGAGTTTTTGCCTCCGCAACCATATTTGAGAAAATATGACTCCTCATTGCAGGGCTTATACAATCTAAATGACCATGGGAACATCCCAAAAATCATATGGAATCTTATACTGATAGTAGAGGAGATTAAAAAAAATACCATTAAGTCAATACATGCACACTTCTATGCACCATCTATGGAGTCACAGTCCCTGCAAGAACACTATAGGAGCATGAGAGTGAACTTGAAGCCGGGACATAAAGTCAGAATGCACAGACAAAGAAATATAAAAAGCAGCCCAACTTTGTTTCATTGATTTCAGCCAGTTGAGCTCATGTCATGTTTGCAGGTTGGAGGTTCGAATAAAACACGAAGAGATTTGGAAAATTATTTATCCTATAGTGAAGAAATTATAGAAAAAAAGCCTCAGGAGTGAGACCTAAATTTTATCATGAGTCATGTGTCAGTGTTATGAATGGAGACAAAGAAAGAGGATCAGAGGAGAGGAGGAGAGGAGGTAGCTCAGTAATTGCTGGAAGAGGGCAGATAGGCTGTAACCAACTCCTTGTTATTATTATCAGCGGGCTATAAACTTTAAAGTGATAGGTGCATGATCTCTTTATTCCCAAAATGAGTAGCAACATGTCTGTGCAGATTCTCAGTCATCCAGGTCATAGTAAAATGAAATAACCTTAGAAAATATCAACTGGACTTAGATTTCTAGATCAAAGACATTTCACCTCTCATCCAAGAGGCTTCATCAGTTCAGCAAGATTCTTCTTATTGTGCTGAGATTGTGCTGTCATGTTTGAGATGAATTTCAAAGTGTGTAAAAAAATGTTTTCTCTAACAGGAGGGATTTCATCCTTAGATTCTGGACAATAAACACATCTTCTGCCTAGCACATTAATGCAGCTCATAGCAGATGACTGGAAATCCTCCAAGTTTAGTCCTGTAACTTATTCTGACTACTGAATGGTGTTTGGAATGACTGATGACCAGCTTGTTTCACAACAGCAAGAGCTGGACTGGGCTGATGAGTGTGTGTTTCTTTAAACAGCATATTGCAATGATTACAGCTTGTTTCCCCAACCTGCTTGATGACTGGGGACTTGAGTGGACAGTTGCATATTGTGCTGTACAGTGCAATCCGATCTAGTGGATGGAGTTAAATGACGAGATGTTTGCTCCGGGCCCCTTACAGGATAAACACGGTATTGACCCCATTAAACCCCAGTCAGTAGGTCAACTATGGATTGATACAAATTGACAAATCATAGCATGACAACAGTAAACACATGACTCTGTAACTGCAGGTTGCTTTCATTACAAACAAACAAACAAAAAATAATAATTCAGTGCAGCTCATGGATGCATCATCACATGCACGGTATATCGCGACCTTCTGTCTGTAAGTAACAGAACAACTTATAAATCCTGATGAACTTTTGTTTTGCAGCACCACATGCTTATTGATTGGTTGTGATTTTGATTAAGGGGCTGTACAGAAATGATAGGGATGGGGAAGGGGAGTAAATACAATGTTTCACCTAAAGTAAATAAATAAATAAACACACCCTTTCCAGAGTTAATCATATATTTTGAATCCTCCCAAAGGAAGAAAACTCAATAAAAGCCCTCCCTGATATCTCAAAATAATATAAAAGCATTGAACTGGTTCAACTTGTTGCATTTATAACAATTATTAATAATAAAAGAAGCAAAGCACAAACAATTTAAGGGTGTGTATCACAATTCAAACAATTATACCTTAATGGAATAATAATTTTCACAGTGGACCAAAAATGTTGTATGTTGAATTAAATGCCGTATGACACTTTTACTTGTTTATTCCTTTTTGTGAGGGTAGCAATGACTGTTAGCAGAGATAATGTTCAATTACTTATGCTCATAAAGATGCAATTCTGTGAGGAATTGCTGTCCTCTGCATTTATGCACAGCATGCCCTCAGAGCTGCAATGATTATTCCCTGAGTTGACTGAAGGAAAATCTAGCCAGCAAGTAATTTGATAATGGAGAGACTATTTTTCAAACAGCAAGCTAAAGAAATTAAAACAAAAATGCCAAACATTTGCTGGTTCTAACCTTTAAAAAGTGAGGATTTGATCTTTCATTTGGTCATTTATAATAAGATTATGGATTATGGGGATCTCAGGGTTGTAATAAAAATGCTATTTTAATACATCACCATTGGCTGTGGGACATTGCAACAGGGATATTCACTATTTCCAGACATTTCAAAGACAAAACAATTACTCATTTAATTGAGAAAGTAATGAAAATAATCCTTAGTTGCAGCCCTAAATACCTTTATGACCCACTGTGCACACTAAAGCTATCATTTACTATTTGATCTCATTTTGTTTTGCAAGGGAAAGCTGAAATAAAATGTAAAGCTGAGATGAGAAAGCAGAAGAAATCCTTCCCCTGCTCTCCCAGAATGATTCTGACCACCCTCCCCTCAGCAAGAAGAAAAAAAAACAAGCCTATTTTCCTCACCACATCTTCCCCTCTATTAATTTTCATACAGTCCTTCACTGCATCGGGTTCTGACTCATTTTGTTTACAGGGTACGTTATGTCCACAACAGTTTATCTAGGTCACATGGGTGGAACGAGAAGTCGTGAGAATAGACAGTAATAGCAGCAGGTCCTCACAATAAGAGGCTCATGAACACTGCTGGACACACAAGAGACAGTATCAGTCCACCTACATCCAGACTCGGGCCTCGGTGTGCACTCAGACATCATGGCACACTGTGTACAGCACATAGAGAACTCATTGTTAAGCACTGTGGTGAAACAGTTTAGCATGACAGAGGAATTCTGAGTCATAGTGGTAGGTGTTGTACTGGAGTATGCTTGAAAAGATATGGACAAGTTCTGAGAACACTGAGGATTGGATCATAATTTTCAAAGGCTTATGTGGCTGAGTGTACAGTCTGGTTTATGTAGAACAGAACAACGTTGTGTAAGGTACCACTGACACTGCAACTAAAAGAGGACAAATATATTATGTATTATCATATATCCTCACCTGTGATGATGCTTTTTCAAATGTGCTTTGTACCTGAGATGTAAAACAGTATCCCAAGACAGATGACCTACATGCAGCTTGAATTTAAATGCTCAAATAGGAATGTGTCATTGTTACTGTGACACAGCCTAAATTACATCATCTCCTTGGGCAGTTGTCAGCTTGACTGAGCCTGTACCAACATGAAACACAACAAAAGAAATAAGGAAATAAAATGGAAACATTGTGACTTGTTAAGTTTATTCAGTTCAGTTTAATAAAATTTGTAAATAAATTTTGACAGAAACACCATGAACGGATGGATTGGCTCAAAGCTTTGAACAGACATTCATGGTTCCTAGATGATTTTGGTATAAGTTTGACTTTTCTTCCAGTATCATCATGATATTGACATTTGTTGGTTTGATTGAAATGTCTATTTTCGTACAGTACTTAGATTTACGAATGAATACTAATGAGCTGAGCCTCAGCTGTAATGTTTAGTAAAATTTAGCTAATGTTGGCATCCTAACACGCTAGTGAATGCAGTAAACATGCATGTTATTGTGAACCATAGACTAGAAGGACAACAGCACCCAGAAGTCAATTGCCCATGGTGGCTGGTTGCAGTATAGGTTATAAACCGGGCCCCCTCTATGTTAGTGGATGGGACATGAGCCAAACTAAAATTTCAAAGTATAAATCAATTATATTTTTCTCAAGTGATGAGTTCTGTTATTTTAGACAGATATTTTCGCCGTCATTTGTGTACAAATTGTTGTTTTTCTGCTAATTGCATTTTTAATAAGTTATTTGATGATTTTAAGAAAAGTGGCATATTCTGGATGATTTGACTGCTTTGATTGGTGGCCTGATACTGTGACTCCATCTTTCTCATTGTAGAATTCGGTTGTAAAATGCATCACAAAGGAAACATTGCCGCACCTGTAATGGCTCTATTTTAGGCCTCATCAGTGAGAGAGACCACTCTGATTGGCATTTAATCTTAGTGAATCGATGCATGAGAAGAGAAAGGGTTGGGACAGCCCTTTCAGCCTGTAGTACCCATGGTTTCACCTATTTAATGTGGTTTCTCCTTGTTTTTTTGCCTCCACAGTCTACTTTCTTCTTCCATAACCAAAAGACCAAGGGCAGTGAATGGCAGTGTCATTTGGAATGTGGTTTCTCCTTGTTTTTTTGCCTCCACAGTCTACTTTCTTCTTCCATAACCAAAAGACCAAGGGCAGTGAATGGCAGTGTCATTTGGAACTTCTTATCAGTCATATTCTCGATTAGAAGCAGCTATAAACAGCAGCTGTGTTGAACAAAAGGTGTTTAGTTTTTGGCTGTACTTCAGCATTCTAACTCTTCTTCTTTCCCTTTCTGAATGGTAAATACAGATACTGCCACCTGCTGTTGGGGGAGTTATTTTTTGTCATGCAGGTGCAGAACATACATGCTAGTCAGCCATTGGCTGTCGTCTGTATGGTATGTGAAAGTGTCCATTTTTCAACCTGATTGGCCCAGAAAAAGCCAACATGAGGTAACACAGCAATCAGCCTTCGATGTAACTTTATCTTCTTTCATGTCGACTTGGTGTGTCTCTGCCCTAAGAGCACTATGCCTAAGTAAAGCCCCACAGAGCTGATAGTGTGACTGAACAACTAAATTTCATTTAGCTTTCATTTCATTCAATTTTGGTGGGAGTATGGGAGTTAGACAGGCTATGAGAAACTCAGATATAGACAGCAATTAAGCAGAAGGCAGTGAGGGTGTGAAAGCAGAGTTCTAATAAATAGGATGTGCTAAACAGCTCCAAGAAGGATTACAGCTCCATAGGGGCCTGAGGTGGAAGGCTGTCAATACCAGACAGAGGCAGACAGACTAACACCTGAACAAACTGCTCAGGTGGTGTGGTTTGTTTTGCTCTCAGTAGATCAGTGCTGTCTTTAAGGTAAACATTTTTTCATAAAACACAGCAATAGAAGGCTTGATGACAACCTCTTGTGTCCATTCTCTCAGCTGGCTGCCCACTGAGCAGCAATACAATGGGGCTTAGTACAGAGGCAGACTGCAACAGAGGATATGGAGATGCTTTTGATTGCTAAACCTGAGAATTAGTTGTGAAACTTTGAGCTACCTGCAGGGTCCCCCCAAAGTAAATCTTCTGGCATGCTCCAGGAGATGTTCTTATGCTGCTTGATGGATGATGGTGGACAGACTGAGTTGACTACTGAGCAGACAGCTTCATTCAGAAGCTGACTGGTTTGTTTTCTGTAGGTTTCAGTGGTCAGCTGTGTTCCTTGCTCTTTCCCCATGGTGATAAGCTGCCCACGCCCTTCTTATAAATGGACTTAAATGCAACACACAGTAACATCATTTTCCTTTCTTCCAATGCAATAACCAGATAAGCAGCAAATGAATTTAGTTAAATAAGGTACTGCTACTTGTGTACTTACCCTACAAAGTACGGTGTTTTGTGCTTTCCATGATACTTTGCTTGTGCCTTATGAAGTCTTAGGTGCACCACAAGTAAGATGCTATATGCACCAATAATGTATCTGTTCAGTGTTTATTCAGTCCACAGAATTATGCAGCTTGACGGGTACACTGCAAGAGCCACAGTCTGATGCTCAGGCAGCAGAGGAGGGGAAAGAGCAAATAATACATTTTTGTGTTGCATTTAAGTGCAAAGGCAACAGAGCAGAGGAGCAGCCAACCAAACAAACTGCTGTCTTTGTATCAGGAACCATACCGCCCGTTTAGAGATGGACCAGACTAGATCAGGTACAATGGAATAGTTCTTATGGTTTAGCTTGCAATTATAATATTTAAATTAGTAATTCCAACAAAAAAATGAAAAAATAGGATTTCTGGACATTTGCCCAAAAATGCTAAATGAATATTATTTTTTTATGACCTTGTGAATTTAAATTCAGGCTAGCTGGTACATTGTTTAACTCTCCCTGACTTAAAACATAACAGTACTGAGGGTCAGAGAGTTTGTGAAGTTTTCATCTGTGCATGAGCCATGGGTGGAAAGGTCACGTTAAAAAAATATTTGCAGGATAAAGGAGCGCAAAGACGTACATTTCTCACACACTATCTAAATTTTGACCTGCAGTGACTTCAGAGAGAAACAGGACGTTTTGATTTTCTGCTGCTGCATTAATAGCAGCTTAAAGTTCAAATATAGACTTTTGAAGCCCATTCCCAAATGAGGCCCCTGGAGCTATGGCCATGCTTCTGAGTGAATATTGAAATGAGTCCATTGAACAACAAAAAAGTGATGCTACTCCTCACAGTGACCCACTAGTGTTTCTTTTCTTTCTTTTTTACATTATTATTATTTCGTTCCCTCCAAATCAGATTAAAGACACATATGTAACTCATGTATCCCACACTGACTCCTGCACATTAATTGAGGTGACTTCTGAGTTTGTTAGCCTTCAAATTCTTCAAACTGCATTAAAGAGTTTAGTCAAGATTTCACTTGTGTTGGGGATAAAAAATAAAAACTATGTTTTAAGAAATAGCTTCCAGGTTGGTGTTGGATTTAACTTAACTGCAGAAAGCCTCCTGTAAATATATAAACAGTTTGTATTTCCCAGCAGGTTCCACATCTGTGATCCAAGAGGTAGCATGGTTTATCAAATCATTTTTAAATGAATGAATTTGCTTAGAACTAGCAAGTGAATTAGCATTTGTGTACAGGAGAGAGAAACTGTGTTATAATCTTTCCATTTTCTCATTTGTCGTGCCCATGCCTGTCGACAGCAGTTAGGTGGAGAGTAATGATTTCTAATTGTATGCTTCTCACTGCCGCCAATTTCAGACCATGGTAAACCGATGGTTAGCTCTGTCAAGAAATGTGAGTGACTGTCCCATTCTTTACTCTTGGCTTGTTCTCACCCTTCTTGAGATGAAAAAAAGTCAAATCTGTTCACTAAAGCATTAGAATTTGAGCAAGAAAGCCAGGTAGAGGGCCCATATGTGAGCAGGTTGTGCGCCTATGTGTTTAAGTGCGTGTGAGTGCATTGCAGCACGTCTAGAGGAGCTGCAAGATTTGTTGTTGTGACATGCCTTGTCTTCCGTTCTGTAGAAAAACAAAGACTGTCACTGCTGGATTCAGACAGCATAACTAATTAGTCCCAAACACACATGCGAGCACACACACATGCACAGCCACACATATACACTGAATGCATATGAGGAGCCGACAAGTAGGATATGATGTCACTACCATAACCATAATTACCCATCATAAATCATGTGGTGTGACACCCTGTCACAGAGTGAATGGGTGTCCTATGTGCCAGCCAGGGATGGCTGCACTTTACTGCTGGATGCCACTGTGCCACCATACTACAGATACACTCTGACTCAAGCGTGTGTTTTGACATTCACTTTTCTTCAGTCATCATAGCCTCCTGAATGATACAGTGTTCTTTTATGGCTCCTTTGCTGTCATTTAGTAACAGTCTGTGTGGGTCTGAGAGCACGACACAGAGGATGGGTTTCCTCCTGGTGGTTTGTTTCTGTGTGCCATCTATAGAATGGCATTAACTGTAACATTTTTTTTCTGAATTGAAACTGTAGGAATTTTAATTAAGACTATATAAATGCAAAGAAGAATAAAATTATTTGGTGAGATCACCATATAAACAGGACTTTATGGTACCAGCAGTGTTGAAAACATGAATGCTGGAGAGGTGATACTCATTTCCTCATGTGGCGCAGGATGTGTTAGCTTGATGCAGGAGCTGGGGATGTATGGAGAACTTCAAGAGGAGGAGAGTTGTAACTTAAACACCGTGTTATTTACATGTTGTCTTCTATACAACCAGCTAGCCAACAGTGTCTGTGCCTACATTTGGTTGATAAGTTTTCATTTAAAGAAAAGAATTTTCCAGAGTCAGTCGTTGGTGTTAAGCGAACGCTGGTTATTGCTATAAATGGTCTGTACTACTTTCTGCCTTTAGGTTGGCTGCTTCTTAAAACCTCAGTGTTTTATTTTCTATTTCCGTGTGTTTAATATAGAATATGTGATGTGCTGTATTGGATGACTTGGAGTTTAAAGGCACTTGTAACAAAGTTGGGATTAGTAATGAAAGTAAGAAGTAATGTAAGTTACTGCTTTTGTTTTTGTAGCTTGTCTATTGTAATTTCTTTTTATATGACTAATACGTAATGGAAAATTGGTTACATTTTTCCAAGTAACTTGCCCAACACCAAGTAGCAGTAATACATATTAATGCATACTTGTGGGGAGTCCAATCAAAATGTCACATGAATGAATTAAATGGTCTTTCCAAAGACAGCCAATGAAGGATTGAATAATTATACATCAAATGTTAAATTAAATACATTTCATCATGTAAAAGGTGAATGAAAATGAATTTTAATAAAGGGTAATATCAACTTTTTCTAATATATCACTGTACTGTAGCCTTATAGTACGGGGGTACTTGGTCTTTGTACCTATATAGCAAAGTGTCCTTGCTTTAGGGAAAAACAGCACTGGCAGTTTTCATTCCCTGTGGATAGGCACACATGTACCCACCCACCCACACACACACGTCTAAGAAAAACTGCTGAGGGTGCTGAACAGAGCAGCTTCCCTGTCACTAAAGCCCTTGAAGTGTGGAAGCAGTTCCAGCAGTCCTTCTGCTGTTTAAGTCAAACCCACACCTCCTCCTTCTCCTCTTCTTCTCCCTGCCTCCTGTACCTCCCAACTCCCTTTTTGTTCTCACACTAATTCAATACATTAGCTTGACTGCTGTGACTTTTATCAGAAACAATACTGCCAAAGTAGTTGTGTAAAATGTAAATTTCCATCAGCCCAAACAGTTTATACATTCAAGCTGTGCTGAGATGATAAATTGCTCTTTCTCCCAAACCACAAAGAATGTGTGCTACCCCCTGCCTCTTTCCCCTTTGTCTCTATCTGCCTCCACCCCTCTCTGACATATAGACTCATGCACATCCTTTCCTTCTTTCAAACACACCACTGCTCCCCTCACCTACACTGTAACACATATACTTGATCAAATGTACACAGAGGTTCACCAAGCTATATTCGTCTATTCCTTGCAGTGTTTTTGCTTGTGTAATCTTTCCTTATACAAGTAGACTGGAGGCAGGCAGGGTCATTACATACTGTATGATACAGTGCACTCAAGAGGAATGCTCAGGTTGGGTTTATGTGTTGCGGCTTGTCTAGACACTGATCAGTCAAACATTGATGAACTTATGAGACTCGACAGAGAGGCTTTTCAGAGTTTTGTTTTTCCCATGTTTGTTTTTCTAAAAGCTCTTGGTAGCAAAACCAGAGCATTCAGATTAGATAGGAGGTATGTACATAGCTGATAAAGAAAAAGGCTGGAGCGTTTGCTTTTTGCTTTACAGTAGAGACAGATCATCATACGTGCCAAAATTCAGCTGTGTTTCACTCTTCTAACAAGTACTGTATGTGCATGTGCTTTCATGTCTTAGATGTGTGTCATTAGGTTGCTCTGCCTAAAATGGCTTGTTTCTTTGGCCTGTAATTTGTTCATTTTGCTCTAGTATTTCTTAGTGATAGATCAGAAATTTTAAAGCTTTCCATTTTAAAGCTTTCTTGAATTCAAAGTGCTTGTGAATGCATTCTGTGATAACAGTATATATATGATTAATTTCTATTTTGATGGGTTTAATCTCACAGTAAGAATTTGTCCTTGCTGCTGTACTGCAACTCTATAACCTCAAAGCTAAGGTGTCCTCCAAAATCAGTTCCCCAATGGTCACACTATGAAAAATAAAATCTATGACACTAAAGCTAAATATAGTAGAATATGAAAAAGCAACATAAACAGCTGTTTTGTCCACTTATTGGCAGTAGAAACAAGAAAACAAGACATACCATCACCGTTTAAGTACGGCAAACATGTTAGCAAACAGTTACGTATTTAAATATCCTGTTAGGAGCCGTTCGCACCAACGAACGGACCCAGGTAGCCGACTTCGGTGCATGCAGTGATTTATTATATACAGTGAACAAGTGAGTGACAAAAACACAGAGGGAAATGATACGTAGTCCTGTAGATGAGTATTAACCGGGTGTTGACCAACAGTAGGAGGTGAGGAGATGGAGAGCTGGGCCGAGCTGCGTAGGCTGGGTCATTCCTGGGCTGGTCGGTGGTAATGGTGGCTACTGAAGGTGGAGACAGAGAGATGAAGGCAATAGTAGAACAGATAAGGACTGAGCATTGACCTGCCTGGGAGGGGAGAGTGGAGCCACGGTCTGGAGGAACAGTCCATGGGGAAAGACAAAACAGTAGCTGGCTAGGGGATAAAGACATACAAAACAATGACAACGCACGGAGTAAGGTTGGCCTAGTGACTAGAAAGAACTGGCAAGTGACTGAGGAGTGAAACCGGGTAATATAGTGAGTGACCTAATCAAGTGCAGCTGGTGATAAGGGAGTGAGGAACAGGTGAACGTGATTAGTGTTAATGGGCAAGAGACAGTAGGAAAGGTGAGGGAGGCAGAGCGGCCGAGCAAACCTGACATATCCAGCAGTTATATAATAACTTATAATTTATTTGGGGTCATGTTTCTGTCCATTTGATGAACACAAGTCCAATATTTACTTTCTTTTAGTTCTGTTTATGGACTCCACCAACTCCTGAGAGAAATGTGTGGATCCTTAGCTGCCAAATGCTCCACTGTCTTTACCAGATAGTCACTAACTGTGTCTGTCTTGTGCCAAACATGTAGTGTACAGTGAGTTTTAAGAGCTTTTCTGCTGAAAACAGCTGCTTGTGGCTAAAAAAGATGCACAGTTTTGGACAGAACAGTGAGCCAAAACTCATTTAAAACTCCATAGCACCAAGGGGAGGTGGAAATTTGGGTATTAATTTGCTGTGGGTTCATCACCTCAAATGGCCCCTTTGACACTCACAATGTTTCAAACATTTGATACATTGTTATTATAAAAATATAGGTTATAGCCAATTTAAGTTAAATAAACAACTGAGTTAAGCTGATATCATGCCACAAAAGTACCTTATGAGGTGACTTACAGTATTTTGTTAGAGTGCCCAAACTACCGAATGCACTTCATTAGAGGAACCTGAACTGGGAAGCTAGGGGAAAAAAAGATTGTATTGGGCAAAGATGTATTTAACCTGGATTACTTTTAATTAAAATAGTTAACACAGCTATTATTTTGGGGTTTTATGGCAGTGAAACCTACCTTTCTGTAGGTGCTTCCAACAAATTGATGTTGGTGCTTTTGCTGGAACAAAACACATCACTTTCTGTGAGCCTGAGGTCTTTTCTAACAAAAAGCCTTCATGAACTAGCTACAGGTTGAGTAGCTATTCCTTACTAAGGACTGGAAAAATGTTATATTTTCTACTTCCTTTAGCTCTAGTATTAGAAACAAACAGTATTCCTGTCCACATATCAGTATTAATCCAGTTATCCAACACATTACAATGTCGGACTCCATATTTTTCACTGGGCCCCTACCCAATGTGACCAGTGACGACATGTTTAGTGGCATGTTGTCATTCAATGGCTGGCTGTCTAGGTGGTGCCCAGAAAATAACGTGGGCTTTATAGATAACTGGAAAACATTTTGGTGAAAACCTGGTCTGATTAGCAGAGATGGCATCCATCCCACTTTGGGTGGTGCGGCTCTCTTATCTAGAACTCTGGACCAGTTTATTTTATAACCTAATATATGATAACCAAGAGTTGAGTCCAGGACACAGGGTCACAGTCTTAGATGCCTCTCTGCTGTCTCTTTGCCGAGGTGGAGGTGTGGCAGCGGTCTTTGTATCCACGCCAAT
>NW_018128080.1:537341-561971 GCF_001952655.1 Monopterus albus | reverse complement strand
GTACTATACTTAAAGTAAGTTATACAAAGGTTGTGTTTGACCCGCATTTTTTTTGGACGTGTGTAAGATGCTACGCTGACAGTCTCTGTGCGTTTTGGGTTGACCTTATCACGCTAATTATGCAGTTAGCAGCACAGAAATACGTGCTTTGTTTTCCACGCTGACAGTCTCTGTGCTGTGGATTACATTGTTTACGTTGGTTCTTTTTGTTCACCTGTCCGTTCTCATCCTTTGCTATTCTAGTTCCTGTCGTTAGTTTGTGTGTTTACCGTCCTGGTCTCCTTAGTCATCACTGCCCTTCCCTTGTATGTATTATGGACCCTGTTATGTTGTCATGTTGTTTTTATTCCATTAAACCACCTTTTTTGTACTAGCACCTGGGTCAGCCATCTTGAGTCCAACCCCAGTTCTCCCTCGCCCTCCTTGTGAGGGGGACTAAACCATAACAGAGTTTTTTCTCCTTGTTGTTGCCAAGTGCTTGCTCAAGGGGGACTTGTTGGGTTTTCTTCTATAATAATAATAGTAAGGCCTTACTGTGTAAATTGTCCTGAGATTACTATTGTTGTGATTTGATGCTATACAAATAAAATGTGATTTGATTTGATTACACATCATTTTGTATCAACATATCACAGCTGGTTATATTCTTCTAAATTCAGATGTTAATAAACTTGTTTTAGTTGCTTTACACTCCCATTTATATTTGAGAAAAGGAGAAGAAAACAAAGGAAAAGTCCACCTACTCTACGTCATGTAGAGGGATATATTTTCCAGATGGAAAGCTCTGTAAGCATACACAGGCACAGGGCGAGGTACAAGACAGAAAACCATGTAAGTAAAGTGCAACAGAGAGAGAGGTAGATGAGTCTACAGAAAGCACATCTGTAAAAGCCATTCGTCTATATGGTGTGGAGAGGTAGAAGGGAATAAAGATAAATGTCCTGTGCCAAACCAGGGTGTGTTTAAAGTGATCCATATGGGGTGGGCAAGAGAGAGACTTTATCATTTTAATACAGTTTGAAATATCACCAGGTAGTATTAAATAGTACCCATATATGTTGGACTTTGAAATATCAGGTTCTTCTCACTGTTAGGTAGCAGTGTTTCTGATGAAAACATATGCCAGTTTAGTTTATGAATAAATCTATTAAGAAAGAGAAAGAAGACAGAACAAGTGATCATACACAATATGGTCAAAAGTATAAAGATGCCTTTGTTTTTTGGCCACTTAGTTCTGATCGTTGTTATGTTGCATTTCCACTATTGGAACCTAACAAGCGCTATACCCCATACTTCCCTTAGCCATTACCAAGCATAGCGTCCAGGGTTGATGTATTTTCTCTCTGTCCATCTCTGTTTAGATGAGAGAGGGGCTGCTCCTGTCACACACAGTCAGATATGTGTTTACACACGATATTTGTAATGATTGAGGTATGAAAACACAGACATTTAACCGCAGACCCCAGCCAGTCCACATGGAGCACCCCCCCCCCCCAGTGTAATTTAACTGCCAGAACGCACCTGCAAAGCAGGCCCACTATAATGTAAACAAATGCAGAACCCGTGACGAGCAATACTCAACGCGTCACATTTCAATATGTTCCTTTAATGAAATAACAGCTTTACAGCATAAAGGGATGCTCCAGTTTAGCAATACAATGCATGTTCTAAGAAACAAAAATATAGTCCAGTTGGAACAATAATGTATGTCTGATATGGTTTTTCTACAAAAAGATGTCTAGTTAAATTTTTTTTATTATATCTAGCTCTTTCTCCTTCTCTATGAATATGCAAATAATTTTAGTTTCCGAAGCTAAACTACTGGCCACAGGATGTCTTCTACTTCACTGAGAAGAATCTGTTCTAACTGAAAGCTTCAGGTTTCTATGTACAGTTTGCATAATAAACCCTCATTGCCTTCAAACTATTAGTGTTGTCACAAATCATGTTTACACAAATACATCTTAAACTCATATTTCTAGAGGTTTTCCTTTTCAAACAATGAATGTTAAAACAACCTTCAAGTGTCATATTTCATTTTTGATTAGAAGGCGGCTTTACTGTATGTTAGGCACAGTGCTGTAGTTGAGTCACTAAACCGTGAGGTTGAGTCACAGGGTCATCAAACGTTAGTCTGAGTTGATTCCCCATTACCCAAGTTATAAAGGTCTACATTAAACACAACTTACACAGCTCTCACCAATTTAAAAGGAGTTTACTTACTGTGTGAGATAATAGCCAAACAAATACACGAGCAAGCACACACACACACACACACACACACTGCTTAGAAGTGAACAGAAAATGTTTTTGATAGGTGGAGTGTACCCTGCAATGGAAGCACGCCATGGTTGGGGCTAACAGGTTTTAATATGAATATCTTATGCCAAATTATTATGGTATATTCCAAAAAAATCAATCTGAGTCACAAGACCTGAAAATCAGGATTCGAGTCAGACTCAAGTTCGGGCCCTGGACTCGAGTACTACAACACTGGTTGGGCATAGGGGTAGGTTTAAAAATAAATAGTCAAAATCAACCAGCAGAGTATAAGACACTTGGACATTACAGTAGTCTCTAATATGGGATAAAGTGCAAAAACACTGAACAACTCCTATCTGCTACACAGTGGTGTCTTTAGTTGCACTCACCTGGCTGGTATATGCCCACTTCTTTCACGAGTCATGCCCCAGGCTCAGTTAAAACTTGGAATCTCAAGTCCAGGCTGAGACTAACTTAACATCAGTAGAGCTGTTTTGATGTGGTCTTGACATGCGGCGTTTCAGCAGTCACTAATGTGGAATGTTTGGGTCACCATACTAGCTACGTCTATTGTGCAATGGAAATGGCCTTTCTCTCCTGGTTAAATGTAAATAAACATTAATCTTAAATGTTCATTTGAGAACCTGTATATGGAAATTGTTTCTGTGGTGTGAAGAATCACTTTAATGAAAACACTGTCATAGGTGGAGATGTGGCTATTTCCTTTCCATGAGGTATGGTACTGCTCTGGGCAATAGATCACACACATAGTGGCCATGTTTGACCACAGATTCTTTGTTTCCATAGCTCCTAATCCTAATCCCTCCTAAGATTATAATGCCACTTTCCTTCCTGTACCTTCTACTGTCAATTTGACCACCACCCTTCAGAGCTCTTTTTCATTTTAAGTTTTGATGAAACACATTAGATGTTTCTGCTGCACTGGAGAGGCTGGTATAACAGTTTGAGCTTTTCTTGGTAATGAAACGTGAAGTGGGTGGACTGGGGCTTTGCCATGCATGTGTGAGAGTTAATGTAATCCAGCTATACTGTCGAGGGGAAATGTGATTTTTGGCAGGCTAAGATATCGTTTACAGTCTCCCTCTTCTTCTCTCTCACATGCCAGCTGGGGTTAGACAGATATGGGTTTCTCAATACTGATTTGATATTTTTCAGTCTTCATTATAACAGTCAGATAATTCCCTGTCCAGCTTCTTATAGGTGGATCAGCCAACACTCAAAGCAGGGCTAATCCTCCCACACCATGAGGTTATTCCTGAAATAGTTTGACATGGTTAATCATATAAAATAAATATGGCCAAGATCCCATTGCAGTGAAAAAAACTGGCAGTTTTCCAAGTCCAACTCTATGGAAAGCCTATGTCTTAATCTACTTTGAGGTTAACCACTTCTCTAGCTTTTATTGCTCACTCATATTTCTCTAACAGGATTCTCTCATCATTCTTAATGAAAAGCTTTATGAAAAGTAGTTTTTGTTGCCTTAGCTAATTTGGAATCTCACTGGTAAAAATGAAAATGTTTGTAAGCATGAGGACTCATTCATAACCTAGGGACAGTAGTTTGACAAAATAATGTTAACACAAGGTTCAAGGATTCAAGATTTTTATTTGCCATTTATCCATAAACAGACCGTCTAGGCATATAGGAATTCTTGTGCAGCTCTCCTTTGGAGTCAGGTAAGGAGTCAAAAGCCAGAAAGAACACTTTGTCTTAAAATAAAAAGTTACATAAAGGCAACAAAGCATTAAAACCGCAACACACAAAAATAGGGTAATAGTATTTTCCCCAATGAACAAACATCAGTAATTCACATGGTAGAGTTGGATATGTCATTACGCTTGTTGGGGTAGTGAGGGGTTATAACGTACTAAAACACAGTTTATATTCAGGCCTGTTTCCATTGCTTGGTAGAGAATGTCCTGCTTTTATTCAGGACCCACAAGAGAACACTGTTGATGAAATGCTCTTACAAAAATACCTTGTGGAACATTTCTGTATTATTATTGTGCATGTCTGGTAAGGGGTCACTGCACATGTATTCTCACATTTTCGTACTTGCCATCAGTCTTACTGTGGCAGGGAAAAAGCTGTTGTTGTAAAATCTTGTTCTGTGTGTGATGATATTGTCCACTCTGCTGAGCCTGAGGCTGTAGGTGCAGTTTTTGTGTCTGAGCAGAGTGTGAGCTGGGTGGAGTGGGTCTCTGATTATGTTCTCTGCCCTTTTACGACAGCGCTGTGTGTATAGTGTGTCCATAGCAGTTCAATCCCAATGATCCTCTCTGCAGTTTTTATGACCCTTTGAAGAGCCTTCCTCTCTGCCTGTGTGGTGTTATCATACCAGACTGTGATGCCAGTAGTGAGGATGCTCTCTACCAGTCCTCTGTAAGCCTGGGTCAGAGGGCAACTGTTCACCCCAGCTTTTCTGAGCCGCCTGATGAAGTATCACTGCTGCTGGGCTTTCTTCACTGTGGCAGCTGTGTTCAGTGACCAGCTCAGGTCAGATGTCACCTCCAGGCCCAGGAACTTGTGGCTCTCAGCCCTCTCCACCTCAGTCCCTTTGATGGTCAGAGGCAGCAGAGGGGAGGGGTTCTTCCTGAAATCTACTATTATTTATTTTGTCTTGTTTATGTTGAGGATGAGGTCATTCTCCTCTCCATAAACAGGAATGTCATTCACCAAGCTTCTGTAACCCGACTCATCTCCCCCCTCGATGAGGCCCAGAATGGTGGTGTCATCAGCATACTTAATCATGATGGCGTTGTCATGGCTGGAGATACAGCCATGGGTGTACAGGACAAGAGTTTGGGGCTGAAGCAGCAGCCCTGTGGTGAGCCTGTGCTGACTGTGAGCTCAGCAGACACTCGCCCTCCCATTCTGACCATCTGTGGTCTTTCAGTCAGGAAGTCCAGAATCCAGTTAGAGGTGGGAGTTGGTACACCAAGGTCTGTCATCTTCCCAATCAGCCTGCCCGGGCGAATGGTGTTGAATGCAGAACTGTAATCCAGGAAGAGCATCCTAGCATATGTACTGCTGTTGTCCAGGTGTTTCGGGATATGGAATAAAGCCAGAGCCACCGCGTCGTCCACTGATCTGTTGGGGCGGTAGGCAAACTGGAGAGGGTCTACAGTGTCCGAGACCATGTGGTTAACATGTGTGAGGACCAGTTTCTCTAAGCACTTCATGGCAACTGATGTGAGTGCCACTGGCCTGAAGTCATTCAGAGTGGATGTGTCTGATGTCTTAGGGACCGGTATGATAATAGATTTTTTGAAAAAGCAAGGAACCACTGCTTGGGTTAAAGACAGGTTGAAGTAGTCAGTATACACACTACTTAGTTGATCCCCACAGGCTCTCAACACTCTAGGGGGGGACACTGTCTGGTCCCGCCGCCTTATGGGGGTTTACCTGTTTTAGGGCCTTCAGGACCTGTGTGTGCGTTACCTGAAAAGCAGTGTCCCCGGGGTCACAGGGGGATTTTGAGGGGGTGTCTGTGTTCATCCTGTCAAATCTTACATAGAAGTTGTTGAGGCTGTCCAGGAGGGTGGCGTCCTGGGCGGCTGTGTTTGTTGATTTGTTCCTGTAGTTTGTGACTGCCTGGATTCCCTGCTACATACTGTGCATGTTGTTATTCATATACTGTAGTAGCTCTCCAGTTTTTGGAAGTATGCTCTCTTTGCTGCTCTGATGGACTTCTGTAGCTCATACCTGGTTTTCCTGTAATCTGCTTGGTCCTTAGATTTAAAAGCCTATCATCTCTTGGTCCAGTGTTTTGTTTCCTCTAGTAGGAAAGGTTACAAACTGATACAGTTTAGGCATGCTTTTCCGGAGAATGCAGTGGTTAAAATCTCCCAAAATAATAAAAGCAGCATCAGGTTATGTGTTTTCATGCTCATTAATCATTCTGTACAGTTCCTTTAGTGCAGCCTCCTCTTTGCCTGAGGCATACACTACACTCACAATGATACATTGCAGCTCTCGAGGTAAATAAAATGGCCTTAGCTTTAGTGTTAAATATTCCACATCCTCAGAACAGAATTTGGAGAGAATCTTACAGTCTGTGCACCAGGACTGTTTGACGAAGGCTGCCATTCCTCCTCCAAGGGTCTTGCCGCTTTCAGCTGCACTGCAGTCCTGTCTAAACATGGAGTAACCATCCAGAGTTATACCCTCATCGGGAGTCTTTTTTCCCAGCCATGTTTCACAAAAACACAGCAGGGAGCAGTCCTGTATGTCCTCCATGTAATCCAAGCATGGAATTATCCAGAGACTGTACATTTAAGAACAGTATAGCGGGGAGGGCTAGCCTGCCGCTTCTAACCAAGCGCCAGAGCCTCTGTTCGACTCCCCCCCATCTGCCTTGTCTCCACTTCAAATTGCACACCGGGGAGCACCATCTTAACGAGAACTTGAAGAACTTGAAAGCTCTAGAGAAATCTAGAAAAACAGAAAAACTTAATAATCATTAAATGGACCTTGAATTAACATTATTTTGTCGGACATCTGAAAACAGCATTCAGTAACTACTGCTCTCTGACAGTGCGTCTGTTCTTAAAGTAACAATATGTAATACGCCGGTGTTCCAGGTGAACATTATAGCAGCTTTTTCACAGTTGGATATTTGCTCTGATATTTTCTGAGCTGTGTGGACCCACTAGTAGACCAAGCTAACTCTCTTTAGCTGGCAGCTACATCTCATTCACAGCAGTGTCAGCAAGGACACTGGTGTTCTAGTTGCATTGAGAGTACTGTGTCCTCCCGTCCTTGGGAGTTTGGACATAAAATATGGACTACTGTAGCAGTATGTGGTAGGCATTGCCAGATCTCAGCCACAGCCAGGAAGGAGAAAAGAAGAGAGCGCAAGAGACCAGAAAACAGTAAATATCGGACTGGTTTTTACTCATTATCAAGAGCTAAACGCAACCTTGTTAGGGTTACTAATTATTAATAGGTACTACTCTGACATTTTCTGCTAACAAGTAAACAATAACACTACCAAAGCAATGTTAATTATGAAGCTAATGTTCCCCATAGACTGCTATTATAAAACACACATTTATAAAACTGGCTACTCTGAATGTTAGGCAAGGTTATACTCTTTGTAAAACTTTCTTAGAGCCAATAGAAGTCTTATAGTCTATTATATCATCTGAATGTAAAGTCAGACCAGAAATACTTTGGAGCATATGCTGGGTAATCAAATTTAACTGAATGAATGGACACTCTTCTGGAGCACAGTATCCACTTGTTATATTGCATGCTTGCAGAACAGCCAAGACACAAACCACTAGCAAGCACTCACAAACCCGCACATTCCTGAGCAAATCAGTTGATTTAAAATCAGTTAAAGTTGTCAAACAAAATTTAAGTCTTGTATATGCAGAATGAGGGGCTTTCCTTTTCTCTTCATTCTATCCATTTCTGTCTCTGATGTTTTAGCTGTTTAGCCTATACATACAGTACTCACAGTGTCTGCACTTTTATTTAGTGGTGGAACTGTGTTCCAGAGAGAAATTGAAGTCCCTACATTGCAACTGCATACAGGCCTATGCAGTGTTATCCACAGGTGGAGACCACCATGAGTAAGTGCAAGCATGCACACAATCACACACACATGCACGTTCACACAGACTTGTATAGGCAAAAGATCATGTGGGCAAACATATCCGCATACACCTATTCAGTAGCACCTGGACATATAGTAGGTACGCAGATGCCTACACACACAAGTATGCAAACACATATTTCAAGGCACACACTTAAACACACAGACGTACTGATGCACACATGTTCATGCGCTAATGTGGATACAATTATGCTTGGGTAAAAGGATTCCTTTTTATTTTATTGCACTGTGGCCTCCCTGTATTGAGATGACATGGCAGGTTTGCTAATGTCAGGGAAGTGTTCTTCTACTATTACAGTACACACACATATGCAACTCTGAATGCCAGCAGCTGGCTCACCGAGAAGACCACACACAACCATTCATACATGCATGTCACATACTGAGTCACAATCAAGACTACTGGTCCCTATCACACACACAGACACACACACACACACCCTCAGCAGTGCCATATGGGGTGCAGCATTGGTGGGGGTGTGTGGGATGAATGGGTGCACCAGTGGCAGCTGCAGCGGGCTCTGCAGAAATGCCATTAACCTTGACAGAGACATACAGACAGAGAGTGAAACACAATTCTCCCACTCCAGGCAGCGTCCTACAAACTTCCTCTAGCTTTTCAGTACAGTAGAGGGAAAGTTGTCACATAATCTCTCTGATACATTTCTCCTGTTTTTTCCCTTTAATCTCCCACTTCTGTTTCATGCTGTAAGGCCTCCTTCACATAATGAGCAGAAATAACTGGGTCATTTCCACTGTGGGAAAAAGAACTGAGCCCATGTACAAGACAACCCATCCATTTTCCCTCCTCCTGTATTTGTTCCTGTCCTCCGTCGCTCCCACTGTCTGCTTCCTCTCTCCCTCTCTCCCTCCTTTTTCTGGGATCCTGGGGAAAGTCCCAGTCACTCTACTCTCTCTCTCTTTCTTTCCTTGCACTCCTGCACTGAGTGGAAGGCAATTTTTTTGGGCCCCTTCACACTGCAGGAATTCTACTGTGTTTGTGTGTTTGTGTGAGAAAATGTCTGTCTGCCCTGAGTGTTGAACATGGCCTGTATGAGCTTTGTCACTAAATATAACAATAGAAAAGGGCAGGAAGCTGCAAACAGGGAGGGTTTTTGCATTGTGTATGTGTGTGTGTATGTGTTCAACTGCTTCTAAAGCTGCAAACCTCTTACAGTGTAATCGGCATACATAAGCTGCAGAACTCTCCCACTCAGTGGACTAAAGCCATTTTGCCTAGTTACTTTTCATACTGATGTCTCAGTTTAGAGATAGTCATACAGTACAGTGGAATACTTCAGGCTGAAACAAATGTTTACATTATTCCTATTATGTGTCAATATTATAGATTGAATGTAGTACTTAGTATATGTCCATATACTGATGTACAGAATTGATCTGCTTGGCTCTTTGAAAAAAAAAGGTAATATGGTAAATGGACTGCACTTATATAGTGCTTTTCTACCTTACCTGGACAAAGCGCTTTGCAGACTCACCCCATGATCAGTAGTAGTTGGTAGGTAGGTAGGTAGGTAGGTAGGTACTCTATTGATCCCTCAATGGGGAAATTTTAGTGTTTCAGCAGCAATGGAGAACAAACAACATAACACCATGAGAAACAAACACCACACACACATCCTGATAAACAAATTTCAGTACCTCAAGCAGCAATAGAGAACAAACAACATAACACCATGAGAACAAGCACCGCACACACACATCCTGATAAATAAATTCTAAGTACTCAAAAATAGACATAATCAAGTATTTGAATAATCAAGAACAGAATTTACATATATGCATATTAACCATGCATTTTACCCCAGGATTTGAGTATTGTACCTCAGTTGACTATTGCATAGTCCCTCATACTTTCACCTAGCTTATCCCTGCAGTGATGTGTTGTACAGTCTGATTGCTGTGAGGAGGAATGACCTACGGTAACACTCCTTCTTACACTGGGGATGTAACAGTCTTGCACTAAAGGAACTGTTCAGAGCCTCTACTGTGTGGTGCGCGGGGATGGGAGGGGTCATGCATGATGGATGTTAGTTTTACCAGCATCCTTCTGTTCGCCACCTCCTCGATGGAATCCAGGGGGCAGCCCCCCCAGGTATTAGAAGAAAATAGAAGTTTTATCAGTGGTAGCACTTGTGGTAGCAAGCAATAGTAGGTGTAGTAGTAGTTAGTACTACTAGCAATAGTAGTGGTACGGTAGTAGCATTTAAAGTAGTAGTGGTAGTAGTAGTTGTAGAATTACTGTAAGTAGTAGTAACAGCAGTACTTTATGAAGTGGTGGTAGTAGTACAGGAGCTAACAGTAGCTTTAACAGCAATAATTGCAGTAGTAGTGGCAGTTTTAGTTGTAATTGTAATTGCAGTAATGGTACTACAAGTAGTAGAAGTACCGGATGTAGTTGGAGTAGTAGTAGAAGTAGCAATTGATGGAGGCAGTAGCAGTGGTATGTAATGGAAACTTTAACACTAGTAATAGTAACATTAGCAGTAGTAATAGTATTTGAAGTAGTAATGATAGCAGTAGAAATGGTTGTAGTGTAGTTGCAGAGTTGTAGAGTTGGTAAAAGTAGCAGCAGTAGCAGTAGTTGTAGCGCAAGAAGGAGGATTATGTTTGCTTTTCAAGGGTAGTCTGTTGCCCCTGAGGGTTTTCCACCTCTCCTGGAATCACACTGATGGAAAACATTGAATAATGTAGCTCATTTGTAAAACTACTGAGTATTGGCAGCTTCAGATCAGTAGGAGCCTTCAAAGACCATGTCCAAGCTAAGCCTGAGTTCCTGTTTACACACCACCATAGTACTAAATGCACAGCGCTTCTTTTTTGTTTTCATTAGAGGGTTAGATGGCAGAGCCCAAGAGATTCCTCCATTTCTCCCACTTTGCTCACTTCTGCCTATGCTTCAGTGATTGATATTAAATCTGTTCTGTTTGATCAATAATTAAAGGTACAGTGCCTAGTGTTCCCAGACTAGACTGAGCATTATGAATTATAGATTGTTATTCCTATCAAAGAATAACAACAACAGCCTTTTGCCGGGTTGGAGCACTACCAGTACTCTACTGACTGGATAACACAGGATTATCATTTCATCTCTCTAACACTGATCCTCGATCAGGGCTTTTGCTGGTTCATGTAATGTTCCAAGTTTCTATTCAGGAAGAGAGCTGTCCTACAGAGAGACATCGAGAGGCACAGAGGGGAGAAGAGTTAAAACAAAAGTCTTCAGCCAGATGGATTTGAACCCTGAAGTGCTGATGCCAGTGTTGGCCAGCATATGCAAAAGATAAGCTTGTTTTAATTACTTTTCACCACAGCAAACTGAGTATTGTCATGATAAAGCACTTCTGTACACTGTTAGTAATCAAAGTCAGAACACACAGGAAGACAAATGAATCCATGCCAATAATCACATAAATGACCAATCACACATGGTATTTTTTTTTAACAGTGCACCCAATTGTGCCTCTGATGTTCTTCTCTCAGTTAGCTAAGAAATAGTCTGAAACATAAACTCCTGTAAAACCCCAGCATGTTTTACACTGGTTTTTGTATGGTTTAAACAAACAAGACGTTGTTCCTACCTGTTACAGGTTTATAAGCTACACCACTAAGATAGGATAGGATAGGATAAGATAAGATAAGATGAGATAAGATAAGATAACTTTATTGTCCTTGCATAGTATATACAATGATATTGTGGTCTTAGCTTCAAATTTAACAGACTAGAAAGGGAATTAGCATACTTCCCAAGATGTCATACTATTACTTTAAGTTAGTATTTTCACTTCAGGCTGTGTAACCTGAGCTTGTTTTATCTTGATGAGACATCACTGCCCTCAAGAGCTAAGGAACCACATACTGTAAAACCTGCAAGTAAGCAAAAGGGAAAAACAGGCCACGGGGGCCTTCTTGTGATGCCATTGTGTGACACTTGAGTAGTGTTTGTGTGTGTAAAGCATTTTGTGCCCAGACAGAAGGAGTCAAAACAGGAAAAACCCACCAGCCAGCTGCCTTTGTCTTTCACCTCAGCCACCCCCTCACCCCTCCATATATTCACCTCTGGCTGAGGTTGAACATACATACATATACTTTATGTGTGTGTGTATTATATATGTACAGCATGTGTGTGTGTGTGTGTGTGGGGGGGGATCACCACCTGGCAGTCTCTGCCTTATCCAGTCACTAATAAAGTGGCTGAACAGGGTGAAGCTGTCTGTAGTTAGAGCACCACTGTGTTAGAGACAATAATAGACCATTAAATGTGGGAAACTGAATTTTCTTTTTAGGGCCTATTCATTTATACAGGAAATGGAGAAATATTCAAAAATCCCCACACTTTATCACACACACACACACATCCAGCCTTCACATGCTTCCTTTGTTCACACAGTGTACCAGAAAAGAGTTTATTTAATAACAAGCATGTAGAGCAATGGGATGTATCACTGTCTAATGTGGCTAATTTAATAAGTTAATTCTGAATTCATGGCTTGTATATTTATATCTACAGTGTTTTCTGGCACAGTTTCATTTCATGTGGCAGCTCTCCAGATCTGATGCCTTGTTTTCAACTTTTGCCAAAACCTCCAAACCACCTTCCTCTTTTCTAATTCTAATTTTCACTCTCTCTTTCCTCAGTTACACCCACCCACCCACACACACACACACACACACAGTCATACGTGCACACAGACCCATGCTGTGCCTTGGCTGTGGTAATTAGATACAGTCTGTCTAACTGTCAGACATCAACTGGTACCAGACACCAGACTCAAACCTCATTGGCTAATCCTCCAGATGCTGCTTCACATTCCAATTGGCTGTTGCTTCCTCTGCTGCTCTGACTCTGACCCAGTAAACTTGTGTATGAACCAAATCCACACATTTTCATTGGCTGTCTCTGAGACACATGACTATGGCTCACTGAAGCGCTCTCTCACCACTTCTCCCAGAGGAGGATACAGTTATCCTCCTTACACAGAAAAACAACATCATTCATCACCTCCTTCTCTCTATCCATCTCTACCTTTCTCTATGCTTAGGCTGTGGTGTTGTTATGCTTCTGTCTTTGTCCCTCTGAAGGTTTTATAGCCACTCCAAGCCCTTTGGATGCTTGTGTAAGACTCAATTGCTTCCTCTCAGACTATCAGACAGCTAAAGTTGTTATCAGATCTAGGTTGGCACAAAATAATCCTCAAGGATGTAATTTCTTTAGAGTCATCTTATACTGTCTTATTTGTTGAATAGGAACAGTAATTAGTTTTGTTTCCTTTTCTTCCCACATTAGACTCTTACATTCCTGTCAGCCAGTGAACAGGATAGGCAAAGCCTTGGAGCCACAAGTATTTATGCCTGCTCACTCATCTGGCTCTTGCTGCTCAGCAGCGGTGTGATGAGGCAGGATAGGTTTCACACAACAGGTTAATGTTGTCTCATATCCTGTTGCTGATAATAGTGGACAAACACACTGCACCTCCATGAGGTTCTATATCAGGAAAGATACAGTATATGAAATCTTTCTCCTTCATTTCCTATTTCTCATAGCATTGTGGCACATGAACCTGCACGGGGGGTTATGTATGAATTATGTAGGCTTGGATGTAACCACAAAGTCACCAATTTAAAATTCAAAAACAGTTAGGAAAATGCTAATTATATCTTCAACAATAGCTAGGCAGCACCTAGTCATTCCTATGAAAGTTGCTCAGTGGTGCATACTCAAAAAAGTCTTCATTCTCCAGATTCCAGTCATAAAAATAACCTAAATGTTTTTCATGCTTCAAAGTGTTTGGGCCCATAGACCATGTACTGTTGAATCAGGCAGTCTCTCACCAGAGGAGCGTGTTGACTTCTGTTTGGTGCCACACACCAAATAGTCATTTTGCAGTGTTTGTGATTACTCGAAAAATGTATTCACTGCCTTATAGCCACTCCTTTTTCGATGATTCTCTATGTGGAAAAATGCTTTTTGGGCCACTGTGCATCACCTGGTGAACATGGAAATTGTTGTATTGCGGTGTGGCCGCTATGCCAGATCTGCTTCACAACTTAGCAGTGACCCTGAGGTCTTGGTCTATACGGGTCTAGGACATGATCCATTCATTAGGCCACCATAAAAGTTGACAGCACATTTCCAAGCAATGCCAGCCCATAAAAGTCTGTCCACAGTTGCTAGGGAAACATCCGCCCAGAGGCTTGAAGTCTAGACCTTTTCAGCTGCAGTAGCTACAGTATCATTGTAGTCTATAACCTTTCATCACATATGAAAAGAATTAAAATTTCAGTTTTATTTTAAGATCAAGTGCTACATATAGATTAAAAAAGGTTAGTAATACATGTCAGAAAAGGTAATCTGCCCTTATTAAATACAATGAAAAACAAATTTCACTATATTGCCCTACATCCCTGCAGACACAAATGCAAGTGTGCAATGTGATGTACTGTATGAGGGTCAGTTGACTTCATGTCGCTCTTATATCCCTGCCTACGATCAGAGGATATTTGATCAGCAAGTTTCATTAACATGTACAAAGCACAAAGTGTTAAGGTGTGCAAAACCTTAACACAGACATGCACTCACACAGCTGTGTTTTCATTCCTTGTGGCAACTTTACATTGACTTACATTCATTTCCTGTGGACTTATCCTAACCTTAACCATAACCACTACTTGCCTAACCCTAACCCTAACAGCTAATACTTAATCTAACCCTAAACCATGTTACCAGTGATTTCCTGATGGCTGAGTCCCCACAGTGTGAGTGTGTTAACAGGTTTTGGTCCTCATGATGTAAGTAAAACAAAGGCACACTCACACACACAAACAAACAAACGATCATGAGACAGCTCACCGCTCAGCATTCGTATCACCATATTCCCATGTTTGATCAGGCTTTATGTTTGCTTCCATGAAGTGTCAGTGTATACGGGTTTATGTACATACATTCAGTTATCTCCCTTCAGTAGGCCCTGACTAGAGCTGTGAAGTCTAGTGGTGTGTGTAATCCAGAGTGCCCAGCCAATAAGGCTGGTCAGACAGGCTTGTGGACAATTTGATAGCATGGCAAATGGCCTGATCAGGGTAAATTCATGTAATGGACACTACTTGGATATGCAAGTTATTTTTTCAGGAATGCGATGTTTCACACATTCACACCCACCAGTTTCCTAGTGCATTTAGTTTCTGGACACTGAGTAGCTCACCAAGTGTAGTTGTGGTTTAAGTGCCTTGGTCAAGGACACATCCAAAAGTGTTTGGTGTTTGGTTCTGTATTCATTTTCCCTTCTTGAAAAGATTTTCTCAGTTGGACTTAAATTTGAAATGACAGCTGATCACACGGTCAAAATTGTTTAAAGGAGAAATCACAGTTTTAAACTTGAACAAAAATTACACTTAATTTTTGCTAAGAAATCAGTAGGCCATATCCTTGCTTTTTGTTTTTGACTTTTTATGTATTTGTTCAGAGGGGACATGAATGTTTGGTAGTGACTGATAATGCATGTATCATTAAAACTGGCATAGTCATTTAGTCACTACCATGATGGTGCAATTCTGTTGAAATGCCATAGCACTGTACCATCACAGTAGTAACCAAATTAACTATGCCACTGTACATATCATGGTACTGTGTTGTAATGGCCACAGCTGTTGCCATGTCTCTTTATTTGAGCACTCAGTTACAGTAGTTGATAATCTATATGCTTGACTGCTTTGCATTTTGATAGTCTAGTCATTTGCAATCACTTCTTGAAAAATAGACTAATGCTCCTTTTTGTATAATGTGCCACAAATACAGCAGAATGTGCAGGAGCACATTAAATGAAAAGTAACTTACTGGCAAACAGTACCAATGTTGACAAGCCAGAGTAACTAGAGTAGCCTAAAATCTTGGTGAGTGAATGTCAATTAGCCTGGTTTGCTAGCTTCCAAACACAATGCATGCTTAACAAAAAGCCTTGTGTTAGCATTTGAAGGGCATAGAAATGTTCTCCAAATAGAATCCCACCAAGGAGGTTGACAGCATGTCTCCTAGAAAAACTTGATGTCCATTACAACTGAATTGTAGTTCAGATATTTCCAAAAAATGAATTTATCCATTAGACTGGCATCCTGTCCAGTGTGTACCCCGCCTCTCATCCGATGCCGGCTGGGATTGGCTCCAGATGGATAGATGGGATTTATCCATTTTAAAAAAATCTGCACAATAGCTGTAGTATTATTGTTTAACTTCTCCCTGTACAATTTCAGTTAGATTTTTAAGCACTGTTTTTATCTCTTTTATCTCTTCCTATAAAAACATGTAAGTTTGTCCAGGAATGGTGATGAAATAGTTTCACATAATGACCATGTAATTCTTGATCTTACGTTCCAATGTGAAAAACACCAGAGTTGCAGCTCTCTAAGTGACAACACTGATACAATACGGTACCAAGAGGCAAGGAGAGCGCAGCATTCCTGGTCTAAATTTGTGTGATAACCCAGGTTTGCTGAACATCCTGCCATGACTCCACTAATGCTATGTGAGCCAGATTTAATGCTTTCAGCTTTTACACCCAAATAAGCTTCAAATTCCTTGAGGTATATGAGCCACACAAATAGTTATGGTAACAGCAAACATGTTATCCCCATATGTAACACAATCCCCCTTTGGGTCAATCAGCAACAAATATGTCTCCTTGATTTGACCTGTGATTGTATGAGACCATTTAGGGTAACTAGAATGAAGAGGAAATGGCTGGAATTTAGTTCTGAAATGCACCATAACCCACATTTCAGATATATAACAGATGGAGGAAAAAGCAAACCAAGGGAACAGAAAGGCAATGATGAAATGATCCTGTAGAAATGAATGCATGATTCACTGCCTTGCCCTCATGCAATTATAATTCAGTAGTCAGGAATACTGTCATACTTTTGTTTATCAGTGTGGGTACTTCCCTAACTGAACCGGTTGGGAAAGTATTAACCTTATCTGTGGTGTAAACTTCTAGAGAAAGGAGGAGTCGTTTCTATCTAAAAGATAATCTGAGAGTCCAGCACCAAGCCTTTAAACCATAATAAAAGTAATTTCAAAATGAAAATTTGGAGATACTGAATTTCATAGAGTCATGCAGTAAGCAGGAGCAGTAGTGAACTGATAGAAAACAAGGCATATATGTGTTGTGTGTTGTTCAACGGTTAGTCAGTGAGGAAGTGCAGTTTACGAGTGTGTGTGACACTCAGGGTCATGGTCAGGTTTGACTCACCCTGGCTGTCAGATGATGTAGAACAGCCACACTCAGTGATTTTGTTAACCATTTATTCAAATAGGTTGGACACTTGTTTTTAACCTTTTCCTTTTTTAATTGAACATGTGCATGTTGTTAATGTGTACTGTAGTAGAAACTCCCCAGATATCCTTGTAGACTACAGGTCTTTGTCAGATGCACTTTACATCAGCTTTGCTCTTTACCCTGCTCTTTTAAGTTTATTCCCCACAATTTTGTTTCTGCATAATTATAGAATATTTCAAGGGAACTCCTGACATGAACCTTTGCGCTTTGCACTTTTTGTGTGTGTTGTGCGTGTATCTTTTCTACAAATCTGAGCTTTATCTGTATGTTTTTTAAGTAAGACCAGATAAGAGCATCAGATAAAAATCTGAATGTGAACAGAAATGATTAATTGAAAAACAGAAAATCCCTGAATGCTTTCCATTGGTCTGAGCCATAAGCTGTTATGATATAATAAAAAAATGCAGCCCCGGTCACTGACACCTTGGGGCTAATTTCAACAAAGAGGATAATCACCTTTATTTGGCCAAGTATGTTACACACAAGGAATTTGTTTCTGGTACAGCACCGAGGCAGCCATTTGTGGCGCCAACTCACACCGATGCCTCTAACCATCGGGGGCAACTTGGGGGTTTAGTGTCTTGCCCAAGGACACTTTGACATGTGGACTGCAGGCACCGTGATTCGAATCTCCAACCCTCCGGTTGGGAGATTACTGCTCTACCCACTGAACCACAGTCGCCCCCAAGATGAAGTAGTTTAGACTCACACACACACATGCACAGAATTAGAGTTTGGTGCAGATTAGGCTATTAGAGATGAGCATCAGCAGTATTCTCAAGCAGCTTCAGGGTTTTTCCAGACTAAAGAAGGAAATGGACTAATCCCTGCCTAGACACCTACAGTTGAGGATTTACACCTGCAGGGCTGTCTGTCTGGGCAGGGGCATATGCTCTGTACTGAAAGGACCACATGAATTGTGGTCTGTGTGTTTGTGAGCATGTCAGTTATCTTGAGGGGTGTGTTTGTCAGTATCTTTCTGGAAGCATGACCACTCCTTTACCAGCAGCTGGGCTGATGATTAAGTGACACATGTGCTCATTAAGTTCCTTCTATTGTCCATGCACTAAAATAAACCCCCAGTGGAGAGCAGGAAGGCATGCAGTGAGGGTACTTATTGTCTGTGAATGATTAAACATGTTTATGGTCCCTTTATTTCCTATCTTTTCTTTTCTTCTTTTTTATCCTTACTGGACCACTATGTGCTCTTTTCTCCGTCCTCCATACACTGCCCTTTCCTTCTCCTCTCTTTCCTTTCCTTTGCAAATACTTTTCCTCTGCTGTCTTTTCCTACTCTTCCCTGCCCTGTTCTCTCTTTCTCTTTCCTTTGTTCTGGTCCTTTAATTCCTTTTCTTTTCCCCTTTCTCCTCTCATCTCTCTTTTTCCACTATTTCTTTCCCTCCATGTCCTTTTCCTTCCCTCTCTTCTGTTCCATTCCCACTCCTCTTCTTTCCTTTCTTCCCCTCATTTTTAATATTTATATTTGTATCAAACAACCATTACATCAACAACATAAACATTCTCTTGTGTTCTTTCTTCAACACCCATGATCCCAGTTGCATTGACCTTTGTGGACACAGCCAATCATTGTAGGCCACTGCTTGAACTGACAAAAAATGATTTAGCCTACTTGAGTTTTCATATTTCCCAAACGATGTTCCTATTCAGAAGAGATAAATACAGTCGGCCTATGAACAGAATGCAACTGCATCTGCCAAGTCTGTTAATAAACACTGTTTGTTACTCTGAAACATAGTGTTCTATTACTAGCAACATCAGCATTTTAGCTAGTGGCAAAGCTTCTTTCAGTGGAGCGGGAGTGTAGAAGCGTAAATACTGCGATAGTTATTCAGGAACACTCAATGCAAGACCCTTGTTTTTTGTGATAAAGTGGATACACCTTTATATCAATGTACAGTAAATAATATAATGACAGTACTAATAATCTCAACAACAATACTTGATAGTTGTGGTTAAATTATACAGTAGCTTACATCAACAGTGAGGTTGAGCATAATATGTCACCTTGTAAGCTTTGTCATTGTCTACTGTTGATATAATACAGGAAAGGGCTCCATGTTTTCAAAAACAAATCCTGGCATCCCATGAGTGCAGCTTTTCATAACTTGCTATGTAAGCACTGTAACACTGTAAGCCAGCTTTCAAATGAGGATTGTGCAGTTGACTTCCAGTCTGTTCCTTTCTCACATTTCCTTTTCTTTTCTCCTCTTTTCTCTTATCGTTTCCCTCCCCCTCCTCTCTGCTCATTGCCACCCTCCTGTCCTTTTCATCTTCTCTCCTTCCACTTTCCTTTATTCTCCACTTCTCTCCTCTCCTCCCTGTAATAGCCCATGGAGGCATGCCTGAGTCCCAGCCAACCATATTAACCTTATCATTAAGATGACCCCCAGCTGGATTGCACTGCCCTCACACTGCTGTGTGGCTTTAAAGAGTTGTGTCAATACATACACACTCAGCCATTAACCTGAAAAAGCAAGAGCTACTGTAGGAGGAAGGGAGGCAGAGCCAGCAGATGCACAGCAAATTTATATAACAGCTGAGACAGCAAAGGAGAAGTGTGTGAGTGAGAGGAATGAATGATACTGTACATCCAGGTTCACCTGAACTTACCAAGTGCTCCATTCCTTTTGATGTGCTCTGAGTGTGTGCATTATGAAAATCCATAGTGATTAGCCTATGTCTCTGCGATATGAATGAGACTCCGGGGAAGCGAAGACGTCTAGACCTATCCAGAGACGAAGGCTTATTACTTGCTGTACTGCAGCTATGAAAAGGCTCATATTTGCATTGCAATTCAAATGCTGCAGTGGCCTTAAGCAACAGTCCAATAGAACAAGTCAAATCCACATCAAGGCATCAGACAAGAGAGTGAAAGAGGCCAGAGTGAACAGAGAGCAAGAGATAATGTTTCTGTATATAGCCTAAACATTATTAATTTACCTTTGCCACATGACTACAATATGAAAAAAGTAGCCTCAGTCCTAATGCTACACATTGCATTTCAAATAAAAAAAAAACATTAAATACAATCATTATGAGAAATAAGTGTAATTCCTATGTGGAAATTATACTTACAATTAAACTACTTGTTTATCTTTTTCAGTGGTGTGACAAAATGTAGTCTTTTGTAGAAGAGTGAAGCTGGCTGCATTTTTGTGTCAAGCTCTGCAAACACATAGACTCAGCACAGGCCTCTTGGGATTTTAAACATAAAGGTCTGCAGCTGCTGCAGACATACACCGATAATCCAAAAGCCAATTATTTCTAAAGACCAGAAGAATATAAAAGCCCAGTCACATAACCACTGTAAAAGTTTTAACTAAGGCCCAATCCCAATGTTCTCCCTAAGAGCTCAAGCCCCAAACCCTCAAAGACTTTTGTGACGTCACCTGTAAGTGATTGAGTGCAAGAATCTACAAGGGCTGGAAACTGTAAATAAATAAATAGGAATGGACAGCACTTTGTGACTTAGGCTATCACATCCCCATGACAACTCCAAAACCATGGTTCTAACTTCTGTGGGTTTAAAGATTTCTATTTTACATTTTTCACTTTCCTCACGGCCAAGAATAAGACAAAACACTGCACATTCAACTGGCCCGCCAAATTCCACACAAATATATACACAGTCCCAGGCATTATGGGGAATCCCGCCAAATATTTCCGCCCCCAGAGCGACACTATTAATGACAATGCTAACATGCTGAAGCTAATGTTTGGAAGGGATAATGTTTATTCAGTTCATTATTTTAGTTATCTTGTTAGCTTGCTAACAAAGAACTCATCAAAGTTATGTTTCAGCCTGAGGAGTAGATGAATGTATATGTACAACATCCTATGGCAATGGTCAAAAGATTACAAAATTCTAGGATTCATCTTCTGTTGCCAGTATCCATCACATAGATGTTGAATTATTTGATTGGCTAAGTAAAAGGTCTGACCTGGATTACTGACTGTAAGGGGACTCACTCTCTGGGGGCCAGGACTGACTATTTAAAACCAACCTGTTGGTGGTACTAAGGTGAAATTCAGGTGATTGCCAAATTCACCAGCAGTCATGCTGTGAGTCTATCTTTGATGACAATCCAGCCAGTAGTGTTTGAGATATTTCAGTCTGGATCTGAGTGATCTGATCCTCTAATGTGGTAAACATCGCTATGAAATAGCATGTTTGATGACGATTGTACCGTGGTATTAGACCTTCAGTGGGAGGATGTTAAAAAACAGCTGCATATCTCATTTATTGCATACTCGTCTTGTTAAGTGTCAATTTGCAAACATCTCAGGCTGTTTTTGCCAGCTACTGAAAGGTAAGACCTGCATGTTTTTACACTCAACAGCAGTCAGCATCAACAGTGATGCTATGTTGGATAACAAAATAACACCTCTGTTAGTAGACTTTCTGTTTTTTATTAGGGCAGTGGTGGTAGTAAGTGGCTGTGATTACTCATAGACAGAAATGAGTTTGTTTTTCTTCATACTCATAGCAAGCGGCTATTTAAAGAAGTGTTGCTTTTATCGCAGCGAAGGCTGAGAGATTTCACTGTGTTTCACAGATTGTCATGGTGATGATCGGGCAAATGAATCATGCCAATTCCTCTTTTCCAACAAGGTGAGAACTTGCCGTCATTGAACTAAAGCACTCAATGAGTAAGGGGCAAATTTCTGAATGGCCACTGTAGTTTCAGGCTGTTTTGTCATCCTTCCTTCTATTAGCTTTTTTCTTTTGTTTTTTCCTTATTTCCTTTCCTTGCCTTCCTGTTTTCCTACCCTCTCAGCTGACAAGGTTCTTGTAAGTCAGGTCTGGGTGGTTGATCTGATGGAGAAATATCATTGTAACATGTATGTAATACAGATGAACATGTAAGTGAATCTATAATATATTCATACTGGTTCTTTGTCTTCATGTTTTGAGTCACTATAGGTGATTCTCGCTCAGGGCATAACAATCATTCAATGTGTTAATGGGTCGCACACTGAGCTCGTTAGCTATGCACAGCCCTCATTAACATACAAATTCAATTAACTTTCACTACAAAAAAAGGAAATGAAAGGAAACAAATCTTTTGTGTGATGTCTGCTCTTGTGCATTTTATCTTCATCTTAGTCACAGTGAGTGCCAGTGGTGCCAAAGGTTATGCTGACTTTTTCTGTTTTCAGCTTGTTGATAAATACTTTATAGTATTTTTTTGCGAGGTGCTACAGTTCAGAACACAGCAAGACATTTTTTGCAGGGAAAATGAAAATGTGTCTTTATGAAGGACACTGTCAGGTATTTGTCCTCTGCAATTAGCTGTTTGTTAGGCTGGATGGCAGCTGTTTTAGAGGGCCACTGTGAGGAGACAGCACAGGTTCCTTACTGTGGCAGAATTAAGTAGTCTATGTTGATTGAAAGCCAATTTTCAAAGTGGTATGTAGTCAGAATGTTCAATAGCAATGGCCTGGCAGGCAGACCCTTCATCTTCCATCATGCATTCTATGGACAGTGCTGTTATCAAGGGAATTGATAATTAGTGCTATGCATTGTGTCAGAGGACAGAACACTGAATACCAACGACATTAAAGAGCTGATTAGATAAGAGGAATGTGTGCTTGTGTGTTTGTACTCATGGCTGTGTGTGTGTGTGTGTGTGTTCATGCTCCCACACTTGCATTCATGCTCCAGGGACAATAGTTAGGTGCCTTGGCCAGGGCAATACATGACTTCAATTTACATGTTTGCATATTTGACAATTAACCAAATTGATTTCCTGTGAGTGTTGAACAGCAGTATTGGATGCATGTTTTCCTAAAGATTTTCAATGCCATATCCATATTAAAGAGGTCCAATAAAGGCACTGTCTCATTTGCATTTCATTAATTAGACATTCATATTAAATGGGTAATTAGCATATATAGGGTTTTGTGTTTTGTCAGGATGAAAGCTAAAGTAACAATATCTTTTTCTTTCATATCACTTGTTTTTGCTGTCTATGCAAATATGAGTAGTTTGTGATGTTTTTAATCAGATGGTGTGTGTGCGTGTTTGTGACACTGGGAGAGATGATCAACATACCTTTTACAGTAGCGGCTCAGAAGAAAAGCTAACTTGCAGGCATGGTGAAAAAGAAAGAAACACACTAATGATTATGTTTTTTTTTCCACCACAGAAAGGAAAAGAGGCTAATGATGCTTTTTGTGTTTGTAGCTGACATTTTCTTTGAAGACAGATAATGAAGATCCTCAGAGAGGTACATTACCACAGCCACACTTATCCAGACAGTTCTCCTATTACTACCACTGATATTAGCGTCACCCAGGAATGTACTGCAGAATAAACTTACCTGAACTTAGATTAACCTTGGTGTGCAAAGTTGAGTAATTTAACATAATGTACATAAGAAGTGAATCAGCACAGGGAGAGCAAACATAAACGACCTTCTGTTATTTATTTTAGTATATTTTTTTAGGCTTATTTTGTTATTTATTGCCTAATGACACAATAAAATTAATCTGAGCCTGTGCTTCATGCAGTGACTACTGGCAGGGCTACTGTAGTTGACAGGCTAACCGCTAACATGCCAGCAAGCCGAGACATGCTAGCACATTTTCCTGGCTTTTCCAGATCTCTATTTTCTCTGTCCTTTGCTGTCATTGTGTCTTCAATGGATTTGTTCAAGTCGATATGTTCAACCCACAGTGGTCTCAAGTAGGGCCACCTAGTAGTTTTCAAAGTTTGACACTGACACTCAAATGTGGGCTATATTTTGTGAAATATGCACCATACCTTTATGGTATGTTGAGTTACTCATTAGCTATTTCTGTCAAAAGTGTAGGTTGTTGTTGTTGCTGTAATCATATGTATAGACATATGCAGTGAGCCTTACAGCATGCTGATAAATAGGGCTATTTCTGAGGTTTAGTAGTTATTTATAATAGATTTATCATATACTCATATTTTATTAATTATTTGCCTTACTACAAACATAAGAGGCTAACAGGTGGTTTTCTATTCACTTTTTAAGTGTGATGTGACATTTCACTTCTGGGTCCAAATTCCACCAACAAATGGCAGAGCCTGCCATATCATTCCTGAACTCTGTTGCATGTGTAGTGTTATACCGTGTGTCTAATTTGTTTTTAATAGTTCCCAGCTTTTACCATTACTTTCATCTGCATGAAATGTGACAGTGTATAGTATTTGCATTAACTTCATGCTAACTAGCTAGTTACATTATGAGCCAGCAAAAAAAAACACATCTTTAAAAGTTTTATTTTTATTACATCCATCCATCCATTTCCTAAACCGCTTAGTTCCAAACGGGGTCACGGGGGGCTGAAGCCAATCCCAGCCAGCTGCGGGCGCGAGGCGGG
>NW_018128080.1:529318-537186 GCF_001952655.1 Monopterus albus | reverse complement strand
CCGGAGAGAACCCACGCAAGCACGGGGAGAACATGCAAACTCCGCACAGAAAGCCCTCGGGTTGGCCGGGACCCAAACCCGGAACCTTCTCGCTGCGAGACAACAGCGCTAACCACTGCGCCGCCGTGCTGCCTTTTTTTTTTTTATTACATTAAGTATTAATGTAAGAATACTGTGACTTGCCTAATCAACTGCAGTCATTTATTTTTCTCCTTCTCATCACAAAGAAAGCTGTAAAAAAAACAGCAGACCCAGGATTTTGATCCAAATTTATTGGAACAATGGAGAGCACAACACTGTAGTATATTGAACTGAGGAGAATGAACTGAAGTTTGGCCCTGGAAACATAATGTTACATCACTATTTAAGAAGTGGAGGGTCAAAGTTCAACAAGGTTGAACTTGATGGAAAAAAAATGTGTATCATTTTACTGTCTCTTATGAGTGAACCCACTGTTCCACTGGAATTAACTGATCTTGCTACTACAGTTTTCAATACTAGTGTAAACAGACTTTTAGGATAATTATGGTCTTGATGATGGTCAAACATTACTCCTCTTCTGTCAGTTATGCAGCCAGAAGAAACCAGCAGAAACTAGAAAGGAATAAGGGTGGAAAAAGTGCAGTACAAATAATGACAGACAGAGAGAAAGTGATGGGAGGGATGGGAATGGAAAGAAGAATGAAGTAAGTCCTATGGGAGAGGCCTGTGCTGATTAGCTACATCCCTCCAACCTCTCCCATCTCCTCATGTCTTTCCTTCATCACTTCTCTTTCCAGGGTGAGATGACAAGAGAGGAGAAAACAGGAGCATAAAGGTGGAAGGAGAGACATCAACTTCAGAAAAAAGAGGTTAGAGGTTAAACAGATTTTAGCTTGTTTTCACAGAAGAGGACAGGAGTTGATGCCTTTGGAATTTATGGGAGGTGAAGACCTGAGAGGCAGTGGTGTTCTGTTTTGTTTGCTTTGAAATGTGCTCGTGGGTCACTATTTGCAATCTGTTTGTGCGTTTGCATGGGGCTGGGTGGTGTCCGTAAGCTGTGTCTATCTAACCCAATGTATTGAGTGGGCTCTCCCCTTGCAAACTCTAATACACACAAGAATGCTTCTTTAGTGGGGTACACACTGCGTACAGCATGATGCGATGACTTGCCTCTCAGTGAAAGGCCTCTTTGATTGGGGTGGGGGCGAGTTTCCCATCATGTCATGTGACATTTGCAGAAGAATATGGCACATGAGAAAGAGCAAGCCTACATTAGCAATTCACAATGCGTAAGTGTTTGATTCACTGTACAACTGGCAATGAGTCTACTCTGCCACATGCAGCAGTCTTGCTGGCCTTAGTTGTAAAAGTGCAAGAAACATCTTTTTTTTCCTGCTTCCAAACAAAAATAATAATGTGATTCATTTTAATTTTCCAGCTACAAGTAGATTCACTGTCAAAACCTCAAATAAATAAATATATGAATTGGGGGTGTAAAGATAAATTGGTATGAAAATCCAAAAATCAATACAGGAGTCAGATTTATGGCAGCATTGGTTGAAAACCACAGATTCAAACCAAATGAGTTTTAAAAGCTGTATAAAATCAATACTGACATCATAAACTGGTCTTCGGCAAGTTTTCTGTCACTTCTTGTTATGCCTCTCGTGTGTATGCACCTTCTCCTGCCAGCATTCAAGCATGCATCCTTCTTAATGACGCTGGCCTAGGAAAAACATCGTGCACAGTCCAGATGGCTGCAGGAGCAAACAGTGTTAGCGCCTAATGCTACATTCAGAGTGCAGAACATGCAGCGCTTGTGTCGAGTAGCCTATTCCCGGGAGTACCTTGTTGGTAGAAACATTACAAAGGTCACACATCGTTGAACTGATTGTAAGAGTACAGTTAGCGAGAGCAGCCAGACTGAGGCAAGTAACAGTGGTAGTGTTAGCACTGAGAAATCTAATAGCAAGGCAGCGGTTTACATTTTATTATTTCATACTTGGAATGTGTCGAATGATGTTAATACACTAGACTGAGAATCACATATCTAATAGTTTGTGGTGTTTTGGCTTTGGCCAATCACTGTATTCATTAATAGTCTTCTTAGAGGAAGGCACATTTCCCTTTTAGTCTCTAATGCAATTAAAGGCTTTTAGCTGCTCCTTCAAATACATCAGGACTGTGCTTTTTCCTATTTTCTTTGTATCTCATTAATTTCCATATTTAATTAGCTTGGCTCATTTAAAGCCATACACACAGGAATGTATGCAGGAAATAATTGCATGCAATTTTATAGACACAAATTATCCATAATGTTCTTGTATGAGATGTGACAGAACATGTAGGCTTTGTTGATTAGTCCGCTCTAATAGACATGACACTTGATTTGTTTGTCTATCAGCATGGACACAAATGTGTGTGTACCCTTGGGTTCTCAAGTGTGTGTGCATGTGTATATGGTCTTCATGCACATGGGTCATGTGTACACTTGTGTGTGTGCCCAAGTCTGCCAACCTAGCCATCAACCCTAAACCATGTTAAAGAGTGAAATTACCCATCATCTCTAGTAAAAGCATGGCTGACAACCTGTAATTGTGGTCATGAGAGAAAACAAATCGTTGTCATATATGGGCACACACACACACACACACACACACACACACACACACACACACACACACTCCTGATCAGGACAAACATGTTAGATAATTAAAGATGACAGAAAACACAATATGTAAATATATAAATCCAAATAATTCTCTTCTCTCCTTGTTTCCTCTCTTGAGTCTTTTTGCCAGCAGCAAAGCTACTCACTGAGGAGGGTGATACACAAGAGAGCAACTTTGTCTTAACTGCCACACTGTTGAATCCTCACCAGTCTCCATGCTGCAGTTTGCTTTTTATACATCACAGCAAACTAATGAGGGATTCTTTCCAGGCACACTATCTCCCACTCAAATATATGTTTACAGCTTGTTCTCTATCACACATTTGAAAAGAACTGTAGGTGATTTTTAATCAAGTACCATGGTGAGCCATGCATGAATAACTCTGACATTTACAATTAGCTGTTGTCAGTAGTCAAAGGCAGTAGTGCAATTTACTAGGTGCACATTACTGTCGTAAATGGAAGTGACAACAATTTGATATGTTGTTTGAAAGTGGCATGACAGAGAATTGTATTTGACCCTGTTTAAGTGGGCTCACTCTTGATAGGAGAACACCCTTTATTCAGAAGAGATAATTGGTTTTATAAAATGTTGTTCATGTAGGCCCTGAAACGTTTTGAGAGACAAAGTAGTGGTACTGATTAACCTTGTCATAGTTGTTGACATCTCACGACCACGCCTCACTTCCATTCAGCCTTTCCAACATTGAATGTAGCACTTTTTTCCCTTGTGTGATGAGAAGGAGATGTGTTAAATTTGTGTTTTTCTTTATTGTCGTCTTTGCCACGACAGATACATTGCAAGTGGAGACTGTTAGAGACTGAAACAGTTAGTTTCTGACCTCAAACTCCTGAGGCAGCGATAGTCTATGACTCAGGAGGTTGAGCCAATGGGGAGGTGGTGGGGGGTGGGTATGTTGCTGCTTGGGATAGGATGAGGGGGTGGCCGCTCCAGTCTCTTGGTCTCCCTGCCGTGGTTTCTCCACATTTGGCTGACAGACAAGTGTATTGTGCATGAGTGCTCTGATGTGGTGATGTGGCGATGAGTAAGCACACATGAGTGTACGGGTATGTGTGTGGTATCCAGAACTACGCCTGACACATGACCATAAGGCAACTGAGATGCAGGATTCATGAAGGAGTATGGAATATATATTATGCAGCATTTTACCTGCCATACTTTTCCCCCTTTCTAATTACAGCACAAACTGTGGGTTCTGCCAATTATGTAGCCTCTGAAGACTTCCTGGTGAAGAAGTTATAAATTCAACATGACACATCAGGGTAAATTATTCATAGATTTGGTTCCAGTTCAAGGACATAAGTGGATGAACTCACCTGAACGTTCCTGAAATTTTCCACTCTTCTATGGATTAAATATGTCCCACTACTTTGCACAGTTCCCCTCTCAGATTGTTTAATTTTATAGGGTTAACACTAGTTATTTACCATTACACTTGGAGACTTGTCAGAAACAAAACAAAACAAAAGTCAAAACTAAAGCAGCAGAGGTTCAGCTTCTAGTCCCTAACATGGGTCAAGCTTCAAAAACATTAGATCCTTGATTTCTGATAATGCAACTCAATAGCATCTTTCAGTTTACCTTCACTGCTTGTTAAATGTCATCTTTCAACCTCCGTGCCCCCATTTATAAGACGGATTCAATAAAATCCTGATGTGTACTCTATGCAATCATCAGGGTTATTTTCTCTAATTCACCATGGACATTGTACACTGTGGGACTGTGAGCTAAATAAATGCTAGTGACATGATAACATGCTCACAATGATAAATGATAAATTTTATCTGATAATGTTTAGCATGTTCACTGTCTAATTGCTAATGAGTACCAAACGCAAAGGACAGCTGTGTCTGGTGGGAAGCTTTTTTTGGTATTGAAGTTTAGTTGTTACTAGTATTTATTTGCCTTCTCATGACATTTTCACCTTTGTGTCTCATATGAGTGTATTTCTTATTCACCATCTGACCTGGACTCACCAGGTTTGGAGTACTGTAGTTTTGTTTGAGGGCAAAATGTTGGAGTGTTCCGGCTGCATGTCACTGAGGTGGGCCTCTGTTCATCAGCTCATAATGACGCCACTACCACCGCTGTTATCGCAACTTCTCTCTGTGGGTGGTTTTCCTCTACATGTGTGTTTTAGAAGTGGGATTCAGTAATGCTACTGCCCTCAATCCCTCTCACTCTCTTAAACCCCTCGCTCTCTTTCTTTTGCTCTTTCTTTTCTTCTTTCTCTCTGCTCACTCTCATCCTCGTGTCAACGTTTGGAACTCCCACAGAACTCCCAAGCAGTTCATATTCAGAGGAAGTCCTTCCTGGGATTAACACACACACATATGCACACACAAACTTCCTTGTCAGATTTACCCCCTCTCATTTGTCCTCCCACAGACATCCTGTTTGTCTCTTGCAGCTCCACTGCTCCCTCAGATGAACATAAGCCAGAGAGACAGGGTAAACAGAAGAGCAGTTTCTAAGGAGAAGACAGCACGGAAGCACAGAGAGCTCTTAAAAACAAAAAAATTCCTGTTGAGTCTCACATTTTTATAACCTGTCACTTTCTGTGTTTTTTTTTTTTTTCTATATTTAGAACTTGTGGACCAAATTCAGTAACAATCAGTTTTAACCAGGATCTGGGACCTTGCCAGTCATATTACTGCCACATTTTGAGCAGTGCTCCTGGTATGAGAGAAACCTTGTTGGTTTTTTTTTAATGTAACCAGTTATTATTCTGTGCCACAGTGATAGGCATCAGCTCTCCATCCTGACATCTTGTCTGTAGAGTGGTCTGTCCGATTCATTTTACCCATCTGCCAATCTCAATCATTTGGATCTTGGTTTGTCCCCTCTTCCCTCTCTTCTCTGTCTCCTGTCACTCTGTTTGTGACTAATTCATTACAATATCTGACTGCCTTTTTTTGCTTTATGAAGATAAATGTAGGGATTGAAATTTCTGAAGCCATTTGTCTCTCTCTGCATATGTTTGTGTGTTTATCACTATCACCTCCCCACTTTCTCAGTGAAATCTAAGCCCACGTTCAGACAGTTTCAAAGGTGTGAATAAAAGCATTCATTTCATTTGGGGATTGCGTTCACTGCAGCCGGCACCAGCACCACAGAGGGCTGTGGCAAAATGATGCAGATCCATGCAGCAAAAAAGTTAGATCTGCTTCAACTTTTGCCACACCAGACAGTGACATCTGACCAAACATGTATGGGGGCAGTCAGAACATGGACGCCCACAGGAAGAAGACTCTTTTGTTTACCTTGTTAGCATGATCACTCACTGCTATTCACTCTCAAATTTGGGCCGCAGTAAATGCTTCATAATGACACGCCATGCCTGTTACAGTTCCGTGTAGCTCGACTTCCCATATTTACATTTCTGTTTACCTGTTCTCTCCCCACTCCTCTGTCACCGCTATTAGTCATTATTCCACTCACCTGTGCTCATTATCCCCCGGTCCTGTTCCCCGCTGTTCTGCCACGACAATCAGTCTCCACGCCGTTCACCTGCTGTTCATTATCACCCCGTCTGATCCTGTATTTATACACCTGTTTTCTGTTCACACTCTTAGTATGTGTGCATATCCTGCGATTACCTGGCTTCGACTATGTGTTCTAATCCAGCTCCATTCCTTTCTGTTTTGTTTCCGCAGTTCATCAGCCCCGTTGACTCTCAGCTCAGTCAGTCTGTATTCTTTGCCATTTATTGTTTTTCTGTCCTTTCATCAGTAAGTCTTTAGCTCTGCGCTTTCTGTTTCGTTTACCTGCTAGCACTGCTCAATCCGTTAGCCCTGCTCTGACTACTAGCACTTGAGATCCCAGCTTACCTTATATCCTGCTTTCGTCCTCCTGGTTCTTTGGTCTCCTGCTCGTCCCTCCTCCTGGTCCTGTCTGGTCTCCTGCTCGTCCCTCCTCCTGGTCCTGTCTGGTCTCCTGCTCGTCCCTCCTCCTGGTCCTGTCTGGTCTCCTGCTCGTCCCTCCTCCTGGTCCTGTCTGGTCTCCTGCTCGTCCCTCCTCCTGGTCCTCTCCTTGTGTGGTCTCCTGGTCCTCTCCTCGTGGTTCCTCCCTGGTCTCCTGGTCCTCTCCTCGTGGTTCCTCCCTGGTCTCCTGGTTGTCTCGTCTCTGGTCATCTCTTCCCTGGTCGCCTCCTCCTGGGTCCCGCCTGTCCTTGGTTTCTCCCTGCCTGTCGTCTGGTCATCCAGCATTATTTGTGTTTTGTTTAATAAACTGCTTTCTTCAGTTCCTCTCCTCTAGTCTGTGTCTGCAACTGGGGTCCACACCACGTTCACATGCAACGATGCCTTTGTTAGGGTACTGGATATTAATATCTTTATCAATCAATGCTGACACACTAGTGGTAGAAATCAGTGCTAAAGTAGAGTAGGCTACGATATCAATATGGCTAACCAAACACAACTGAAAGCCTAGGGCTGGAAATGTGAATGAAGCCACTCACTCGTCACAATGTAGCTTTATCATCGCATACAACACTGCCCCTGTAATCCCTCAACTCTCTGACCAACGCAGTCGCTGCATAAAAACACAGCAGGAAATTGTTTTACCTCACTCAGTCTGAAAGATATATGCAGCTGGATTTGTATGTTATAAGTTATAACATTATAGCCATGAGAAGAATTTATAATGGTAATATAAATTTAGCCAGTGAAATTCTGTCTTCAGATTTTTGTCACCTTTTCTTGGGATAAATGCATTCGTAATATTGAAAGAGCAATCAGTATTTTTACATTAATCCTGTTATGTTCATTGCTCTTTTCTAATGTACATTGGAAAAACCTACATATAAAATACATTATTTTTACATGCCATTGATTTTTTAAAAGTTTCTTTTACATTTTGAAATCCTTTCTTTTTATGAAGTGTTGTTGCTAAATTAACATGAGACACCTCTTCTGTTCAGGGTCAAATTGACCCAAACAGTATCTTTGTAATATAAACATGCAGGGGGAGGTTGCAAATATTCATTTTATATGTTGATTACAACTTAGAAGAAGTTTCATACAAATAAAATACTTTTATAACATAACAGGAGGGTTAACAGTGGCCTATGTGTGAAAGGTGATTCCAGTATTGAGCCCTCTTCTTCTTCTTCTTCTTTTGGCTGTTCCCATTAGGGGTCGCCACAGCGAATCATCTATTTCCACCTAACTCTATCCTCGGCATCCCCTAACC
>NW_018128080.1:524977-529006 GCF_001952655.1 Monopterus albus | reverse complement strand
CGCCTCTTTCCTACACTTCCCATCACACTGGATTGTTGACCCCAAATACTTAAACTCGTGAACCTTCTTGACCTCAGTGCCCTGTAACCTCACTGTTCCACTTCCCTCCCTCTCGTTCATACACATGTATTCTGTCTTACCACGACTGACTTTCATTCCTCTTCTTTCCAGAGCAGACCTCCACCTTTCCAGGTGTTCCTCCACCTGCTCTCTGCTCTCACTACAGATCACAATGTCATCCATGATTCCAGTATTGAGCCCAAAAAGCATTATAATTTGGCTTACATCACATTCTACTACATGACTGGGGATTTTAACAATATGATAGTTATTTTGGGGCAATATATGAAAAAAAGGTATAGGTTAGTAGTGTTGTGTGACATTTGGCAGTACATTTGGGACATTGAAATAGTAAGATCTTTAATCCTTAGCTGGTATTGTGGCCTCTTGACTAGCACTGGTGGCACCAAACAATTTCAGTAGTGGTGGACACACTGAAAACTTGCATCACTTTGAGCAATGTTTTGTTTTTTTCCTGGCATTCTACAGTGTTTCACTATGTTTCAGTCTGTTCATTCTTTCAGTCACTCACCTTGAAAATGGAAACTGAAAAATGACAAATGTCGAATTTACGTGTCATAGCATAACATATAGAAGTATTTTAGTCAAATTGCAAGTTTGTCCACAGAAAGTTAGATTAGGTTTAATTGGATGTACAGTGAAGACTGAGGTTATTATATAACAGGCCAATAAAGGACCTTTTCTCTACAAAGAGACCTGTAATATGTTTTATGTCTTTTTTTACCACACGATTCTATTACACTGGCAATGACATTATCTGTGCAGTCTGAGAAAGCTAGTATAATTGAACTGATTTTCATGCTGATATCTTACCACACACAAGGTGCTGCTAGGATTCAAAAAATAAAAAAAACATCTCTTCATCTAACAGTCATAGTGAAATCGTAACGGGCCATTCTGAGACAATTTCGCAGTTATAGTTGCTCTGCTGGAACCCCCACTGTGCCAGTCCATGGCACTCCCTTCTGATATAAGATCATGAGACTTTGTATTCAGCCACATCCACATGACAACTCTCTCCATTTATATGCTCTATGGAATCATTACTGTCGCCACCCTGCAAATGAGCACAGCAATATTTAGGACAAATGCCACTGTTGAACGGCTCTGTGAAACAATGCTTCTAAATATTTCATCACTCTGAAAAGCCATATTAATGCGAAAGGGAAGATGACATTCATTTCCTGAAGCTGTATGGGTGTTGCAGTGTTGTACCTCGCAGGGAGGTACCAGGATTAGCAGTTGGTGCTGAAGTGCTGCTGTGGCTGATGGGTTGTTTGTGTTGCAGGGTGTAGTTTCCTCAGCGCTGTGAGGTCTGGCTGCCAGAGGGGCTGTGGTGTGTGCTGGCTGTGGCCTCTGCTGACTGGCTTTCTGCACAGCGTCTGCTGAGGCAGAGATAAGCAGCAAAACACAAATAGTGCACACACTCTCTGTTGACGTATGACATCATAGATGGGTTTTGTCTGTCTATGCAGGTGTGTGATGTTTTGGTTCATCTATTTTTAAGAGCGCACAGGGCATATGGGTGAGGTTCCAACAGGATCCTGGGCAAAGAGCTCAGAGAAAGACAGGCAGAGAGCAGAGTGAGTGGTAGCAGAAGAAAATGGATGAAATGCCCTAGAGATGACAGTGAAAACAGCTTGTGCCTTGGCACTGAGCAGGCTCAGATGCAATGCATTTGGTAGGTTATTTTCCATTTACTTACATTGCATGTTCATACGCTCTGGTCACAGAAAGCAGGCCACCATATTTATTATTAATCCAAACATCTCCTCTCCTCTCACTGGGTTGAATTGCCCTCAGAATTGTGTGACCCTTGCCATGGAGGTTGAGCTAGCTTCCCTTCGAAGCAGCTCCAGATACTGGCCTGTGACATGACTGGACTTGTGCTGATGGGGAGGCTCAGTGAAGGCCCGGGCAGCTTATTTATGGAACTACTGTGGTCTTTCTCCTGGCTTCAACACCTATAAATACATAGGGAAGGTTAGCCTGCTAAAACAAACAATGATGTGAGCCTGGGCTGTCTGAAATAGAATATGTAATTCTGCAGCTCAGCCCTCTATAAAAGGAGCTGAGGTCTATCTTTAGGTGGGAGGGGAGTTAGATTTGGAACTGTGGTGTGAATTCTGGTTCAGATCTAGGGATGGAATAAGATGATATTAGAGTTTAGGCTTCATTGACCTGAAATATACTTGCTAAGCGACCTCCTGGTCAGTAAAATGTTTACAGTGGTTTTTAAGGCAACCATAGTGTGAAGGCACTGTTATTTTTCTGTTACAATGATGCAATATGGTCACAGCTATTATAGTTCTTGGAATTTTCATGAAACTCAATCAGGCACAACTGGCAGATGTGCTTCTCTTTTCTTAGGTTTATACTGTGATTTTTTTCTTTTTAATTTAATCTCCACCTAGCTTCCATGGGCCAGAACACACAACAGTCAGGCTGTAGCTAGAGGAGACTAGGTGTCAGTGAAGTAGGTGTTGGCAGGCAGGTTCCATATGTTAAACCTGGACAGGTTTCAGCACACAGTACAGCATATGCACACCCACGGTGTGAGACTATGGTAGATCTGCATAATGAATATACAAGGTGCTCTTGTTAGTGTCTGGTTTTAGTTGAGCAGAGCTCAGCACACAGGACAGGACTGGAGAGCAGCCCAATCCTGGAGATGGCAAACATGGTTAAACTGATAAAACTGTCATTACTTTGTTGGAGGCAGCTGGCAAGGTGCAAGTGTGAGAAAGAAAGAGTAAAAGAAAAATGTGAGCGAGAGAGCACATTCTGTCAGGCTGGCTCGCTCGCAGTCTTTTAGTTTAGACTAATATGTGGGGTTGTTATTGGCCTGTCAGAGAATGACTTGCTCAGATATCAGAGTTTTTTCCAAGGTCACAGCTTGACATTTTTTTTAATCTTTATTTGTATGTCAGACCAAAGATTGAATTTCAGCAGTTACAAAACCTACAAGGATATAATAGGTTTATTAGACCTTACTGTATATTAGTAGTTTTGGCCAACATTTTATTTTTTTAAATCAGCAATTACAACATTATGCTCACCAAGTTTATTGGTGTGATTTTGGTACATGACCACTTGTGTTTCTTGCCTCCTCTCACTTTGTTGTAGCAAGTTTGAAGATTTCAGGTTCCAAGGTCTGGACAATTACTTTGGTGTTTCCAGTGTTATTATAACTGTTAAAAGTGATTCTCTCTTCATTGCCAGGCAGTAAAACTCAATGAGAGGGTTTTAGAGGGTTCCACCATTTCCACAGGAACATGTTCTACTGAACAGGCTAACATTAGCTTGCTAGTCCTCATCAAATTGCCATTCTTATATTCATCTGGGATGTGTTTGAATTGTTGTGACTTTTCTGTCTCAATTACCCAGTTGAACAAAGTTGTCATAGATATCTCTAGATTTTCTTAAAGTTTCAGTCTCTCCAAGCTCTCCCAGCTTGTTGCCTATACCCTTATTGCCTTAAAAGCCAGTCCACAGATTTAAATGAACAAAACTTCAAAAATATGACCAAGTTTGTAATAAGCCACAGATATCCTTTTAGTGCCGCACTTTGCATTCAGGAGCTGCTGAAACAATATCAGAAATTTCATTAGTTCCAATGAGGCATCTTCTTTTCTCATGGTCTGATGCTGTTTCACAGGTTTTTCTAGTCTGAACAAATGATGAAGGAGCCACAGAAAATACTTAAGATTTTGCTATCAGCGGTTTGAATCCAAAAATATCAGTATCGGCCTTGAAAACCCATAAAGGTCAAACCCTAGCAGAGTTAGATCCTGTAAAATCAAACATGCTGTTCAGCCGTGCTGAGAGAGGGAAAGGGGAGCACTGCGAGGGAGGAGGAGGAAGGTCTGGAAGGTGTTATGTTGCAGCATGGTGCCAGGAGAGCTGTGAGTCTTGGCAAAGAGGTATGTGTTCACATCCCCAGTTTCC
>NW_018128080.1:522128-524954 GCF_001952655.1 Monopterus albus | reverse complement strand
AGGGGAGGGAGGGTGAGAGAAATGGAAAGACAGTATGTGGGGAGGCTATGGAGATATACGCCAGGGACAATTTACCCATCTATCATTCTCCAGCATTAATCAAAAGCCAAATGTGTGGCTTGGGTGCAGAAGAATCCCCAGCACCTTAGATTCATTGTGTCATGCACACATCTTTGACATGACAGCACCTCAAAACATTTTCATCCCAGGTGTAAATGCACCACACTGATTTATCCTGCTTGGTTTGTACACTGCAGCTCTTCAGATATTGCTGCAGGATATGAATATGTTGGATTTAGTTTTTATTTAGTACAAAGAAATTCTCTTACAACCACATGGACATGCACATTGTAATTTACTTAATAATAAAAAAAGCATTCATACTAGCCCGGTCTGCTAGACACTGGTGCTAATTTGTTTGTTAAATACTCTTTTAAATGAAAGTAACACACTGCCTCAGTGGTGTGCAGTGTCAAGAACTTGGAGATCTGTGTTCACATCTCCATTTGTAGCCAATAAAATCAATCAGAGAGAAAAAAAAAGTGATTTCACTTTACAATACTGGACAACTCAATGCATTCTATCCAGATGGATTTGTCTGTAAATTACTGATTTCTCCTTGAACTGGCAGCAAAAACAAGTTCTAAACACATCACTGACATGCAAGCACTGTTTTAGTTGAAATAGGGAACTAAATGGTTGTTTATTTACACATCCAGCAGATACAGAGAAAGAAAAAGTACTCATTTAGAATTGTGTTTCTGGCAACTTAGTGAATGGAAGTCCAATATTTACTCTCCTTTTTGCTGTTTTTTTAACCAGCTCCTGAGGGAAATATCTGGCTCTTTAGTTGGTATATGCCTCGTAGTGTTTACCAGCTATTTGTACTCTGCTCTTTGATGCTGGAAATGTAATGTACAGTGGGCTTTTAGAGTTTGTTTTTTTATTTAGGTTTTTTTTTTTGCTGAAAACAGCTGTCTGCTTTTTCTGAAGAGGATGACGATGAGAGCACTGAGAGTGAACCAAAACAAGAGTGAGCCTTGAAAATCAAGACCCTGAGCTGAAAGATGTTAAAATTCTATAGAGAGATGAGGGCAATGTTATAGATGAGTTTTAATTCTTGGTGGGCTCTTCACCACAAGTGACCCCTTTCATATTAGACATACACGTTATTCGCTGTTAGTGCAAAATTCTGATTATAACTCCTTTAACAATCCACTACGACTGCCTAAAATTAAATGCTTTACTCTTCTTGCTATGAGTGGATATTGTATTCCAGATTCAAGGTTGCCACAACATCTGTATAAGCAGGTTGTTAACATTGTATTCAGCTTTGAAAATATCTTTTCTTTGGGCTTAAAGTGTTAACTGAGATGGGGTTAGAAATACAAAAAGATGGCAGATGTTGTGTAAGATGGATTAGAAGCTTGTTGGTTATTTGAATTCTCCAGCACACAACATGAAGGATGTTAGGTTTTTGATACTACTGGACTTATGCTGCTGATTTGATGTGTGACATAGTGTTGAATGTGTTGCCTCCAGTGCACCAGCTTTGTTTTGAACAAATTTGTTTGGCGTTGTCAGCCAGGAGACGTGCAACCAGATGAAAATCACAACTATTAGAGAAAAAAATTGGTCGGACCACTCCCACAGCTCTCGCAGATGTGTCATCTACTACAATGGCTTTAGAAACATCTGTCAGACCTCATTTATACTTGGACTACTTCTCCCCTATAAATCTCTCTGAGTTGACCTCAACAATTGCTTCATCTAAATCATCAACATGTCTCCTGGATCCCATCCCGACCAGGCTGCTCAAAGACGTCTTTCCCCTAATCAACACATCCATACTAGATCTGATTAACCTCTCTCTATTAACAGGTTATGTTCCACAGGCTTTTAAACTTGCAGTAATTAAACCGCTACTCAAAAAGCCTACCTTTGACCCAGGTGTCCTAGCTAATTATAGACCAATATCCAATCGCCCATTTATTTCCAAAATCCTTGAAAAAGCTGTTGCAAAGCAGTTATGTGACCACTTGCACAAGAATGATTTGTTTGAGGATTTTCAGTCAGGATTTAGAGTCCATCATAGTACAAAAACCGCATTGGTGAAAGTCACCAATGAAATGTCCACACAAGAAAGGTGTTCCATCAGGGGTTGGTTCGCACAAGTATATAAAGACAAACACACACGCACACACCACATGTCAGGAATCGGCGCGTTATGCTGCCAAAAATGTTGAGGGTGAACTCAATTAAAAGGCCAGACAAGGAAATGTAAAACAAAACCGTCTCTTTAATAAGAGAACTAACGCTAAACAAAACCATACAAGACACGGTGAAACACAAAAATCACAGGTCGGTATAAACAGTCCGAGATCAGAGCCAGCAAACACATACAGCAGAGGAATCCAAATACGTAGTCCAAAGGGAAGTCCGATAATTATACACAGTGACAGTCTGAAGCAAGAGGGCAAGGCAGAACAGAATAGTCAGAGGAACAAGCCGAGTCAAAAACACAAAGTACCAAAACCGAAAAATGCTGGAGAGTGAGAGGTGGCGTCTAGAACAATCTGGCTGGGATTGGTGGGTGAAGGCTGCTTATGATGCGGTGCAAACTATAATGAGCAGGTGAAACTAATGCGGGTGATGAAGAAAGTAAAAAGACCAAAACTGTGGTGAAACAAAACAGGACGTAGCATCAAAATAAAAGCCTGACAGGAAGCAACACAGAACCGAATCATGACACCACACACACACACACACACACACACACACACACACACACACACACACACACACACACACACCACACACACACAC
>NW_018128080.1:514362-521751 GCF_001952655.1 Monopterus albus | reverse complement strand
CTCAAAGTGATGCTGAAAAACTGGTCCATGCATTTGTTACTTCCAGGCTGGACTACTGTAACTCTTTACTATCAGGATGTCCCAATAATTCCCTAAAAAGCCTCCAGTTAATCCAAAATGCTGCAGCCAGAGTACTGACAGGAACTAGCAAGAGAGATCATATCTCTGCCATATTAGCTTCTCTCCACTGGCTCCCTGTAAAAGTCAGAATAGAATTTAAAATCCTTCTAACATACAAAGCCCTTAATGACAAGGCTCCATCCTATCTTAAAAGACCTCGTAGAGCCTTATCATCCTAACAGAGCACTTTGCTCTCAGAGTGCAGGTTTACTTGTGGTTCCTAGAGTCTACAGAAGTAGAATGGGAGGCAGAGCCTTTAGCTATCAAGCTCCTCTCCTATGGAACCAGCTCCCAGTCTCAGTTCAGGAGGCAGACACCGTCTCTATGTTTAAGATTAGACTTAAGACTTTCCTTTTTGATAAATCTTATAGTTAGGGCTGGATCAGGTGACCCTGAGCCTTCCCTTAGTTATGCTGCTATAGGCCTAGGCTGCTGGGGGGCCCCATGATGCTCTGAGTTTCTCCCCCCTCCCCTCCCCTCCTCTCCCCTCTCCTCGCCTCCCCTCTCCTCTCTCTCCTCTCTCTCCCTATGCGTCTATATGACACCATTACACATTACTAACTTTGTGTCTCCTTTCTCCCATAGTGTGTCCTCTCTCTCTCCCTGTACCTTTCTGCAGGTTGCCCTGGCCCTGGAGCTCTACTTCTCTGACGAGCAGTCACCAGCCACATTGACCTGATCAGTGTTTGATTGTTTGTTTTTGTTGTGTGTCTTGTTGCTTTTCTTCTTTTGTCTCTCCTCTATCCACTCACCCCAACCGGTCGAGGCAGAAGGCCGCCCACCAAGAGTCGGGGTTTGTCGGAGGTTTCTTCTGTTAAAGGGAGTTTTTCCTCCCCACTGTCGCCAAGTGCTTGCTCACGGGGGATTTGTTGGGTTTTCCCTATGTAATAATATTGATAACAGTAAGGTCTAGACCTTACTTTGTAAAGTGTCCTGAGATGAGTTTTGTTGTGATTTGGCGATATACAAACAAAATTTGATTTGATTTGATTTGATGGAAGGTAAAGAAGTATCTGGCTTTTGTGTTTTCCATTTCTATACCATGCATAAACATATTAACAGTATATAATAAATAAGGACCTTAGGCTACTTCAAGTCAAGTGTCCATCTCATGGAACAGTGCAAACTAAAGCACACTACTGTTCTGTTGTTTCAAGAATGAAATCGATGTTATGATGAGATTTCTTTGTTAAGATGAATATTCACTTGTATGCAAAAGCAAACAGTGTGCTGCAAACAAACACAAATGCTGAAGCAGAAAGTAAACCTGACCCCCAGAGGCTCCCATTACTGCAGAAGGAAGTCAGTTGAGGTCATTAGGTTCATTTTATGAATACAAACTATATCAGATGATGTATTCATGACAAGAGGCTGTGGTCGGAACAGACCAGTGATCAGCCCAAGATCTCTCTGCTGGAATGCATAATTAGTCTCCTACCCAGTGTGTAACCTCATGCTACTTTTTAAACACAAAGAAATAAAAGGCATTGATTGTGTGCAATCAATACAACGTTGCCCCAAGGACTGTAGTGTCTGAGCATTGTTGTTGTAAAGTGCTGTTCTTCTTGAACATGGCCCTTGGCCCCCCTCTCATATGTGTGGAGAGGGAGAAGTTGGAGCAGTAAAGGGTGAGGGGTGAGTTTAGTTGAGGCAAGGAGGGGGGAAAGCAGGGTGATGACACCGGAGTGTAACTGAAGGTGTTGGTGTGGAGGACTGGCACTGTGTATTTTGAGATTGTTGATGATGTAAAGTGTGATCTGTCTGTTACTTTGACTCACTGTCAACAGCTTTTGCCCCTGTTAAATGCCTCACCTGCTGCTGGGATCTGGTCAGTTGTATGGTGAGAAGTAACACAGACAGTTTGGTGTCATGTCATCTGGAGCTCCACTTACTGGCTGCAGGCACCGTGACCACACCTACTGTTACATTCATGACCAAATTTCTGGAATGACTCTGCTGGCTGCCAGTGGGTGTAAATGCACAATGAGTTTTTCTCTCTCAGAACAACATTACTGTCTGCTGCCCGGCTCCCCCTGTGCACTTGAAAGTATGTTGTCCAATTTAAATGCTAATTTTCTCATGGCAGGGGAGTCAGTATTTGGGTAATATAAGCTTGACAATGCAGATTAATATACAGAACAGTTGGTTTAATAATGCACTTTTTGACAGAGAAGATATCTATTTGATAGTTTTCAGTGGAATATAACACTGAACTCTGCCTGGTAGGTACTGAGGAAAAGAAAAACTCATTTATGCAGAAATTAGTTGTATACAAATTTCTAATTCAACTTTAAACAATTTAAAACTAAATTTAATTTAGTGTGTAGGTTCATTCTTGACTTTAGGAACATGCCCCTTGCATGGGGATATGTACATGCACATTGAGAGCCAATGTACCAGAGTCAAATTCCTCGTGTGTCCGACACACCTGGCCAATAAAGCTGATTCTGATGCATCGTAGCACAATTTCCTTAAAAAGTGCTTGGTTCCTACTGGTTCCTCCCAGTTTGGCTTCATCAGAAGCTTCTCCATATGCTGTGTGCTGCACAATTGTGAAACGTCCTGGCATCTCCACTGACCCCCATCACTGTTGTTGCTCTGCTTTATATTTACCATCAGTCTGTGAGGAGTCGACACTGATTGATGACAGGCAGTATGTGCATGTGCAGAGGAGTGAGATACTGAAAAAACCACATGCATTTCGATCTGACTGTTCTGACAGAAATTGTAGGGTCAAATATCACATATGAATCAGATCTAAGACCATGTGAAAGTAGCTTAGATCTGATTTGAAAAAAAAAAACTATTTTGTCTGTTCACACATTCATGAAAGGATCAGATCTGACTAACCTGGATTTGAGTGCCACACCTGATGAAGAGATGTCAATCAAATCACTGTCACAAGGAAATTTAGAAATGTTTTATTCCTCTCCAAAATTATAACAACACTCTATTTAAACCCAAGTAGCTCATTATAACCCTTTTATAGCACAAAACCTTCCCAGAAACCATTTTAGAATAGGGGAACCTTACCTGTGTTTCAACTGGAAGAACCAGGATGTAGCTTTAAGGCCTGTTTCCACCAAATGAACTTTGCCCCGGGAGCAGGAACTAATCCTTTTTAGTTCCTCTACCTGTGTTTCCAGCAGAGGACCCAGGTCCTAAATTTAGTTCTAGTGTGAAGTTCTACCTGGCAAAAAATACCTGGTCTAGGGGTAATACTTTTTGAAGGTCCTGAAAAACTGTTGGTGTGAGGGCTTCAGCATTGCTGAAAGGTTCTGACTGGTCAAACAGCAAACTTGCAGATGGTAAAACTTACAAATTCATCCACACAGTAAAAACGCAATTAGTAGTATGAACATTAGAATAAGGAGTTTCAGATGTAAAATGGCTAAATGGAACAAAGGTTATTGCCAACCACTATGACAAAATGAGGGAATGAGACACACAGAACTGTAGCTGTGGCTCAGGAGGTAGAGCGGGTCATTTGATTCCCAGCTTTTCCAGTCTACACATTGAAGTGTCTTTGAGCAAAACACTGAACCCCTAGTTGATCCTGCTGATTTCACCAGTGTGTGAGCATTTGTATGGGTGAATGGGAAATAGTATAAGGCACTTTGAGTGTGTAATAGTGTGGAAAAGCTCTCTGTTATACTATTTACCATTGCTTCAATGCAGGAAGGTACTAACGTAGAAACTGTGACTACAGCAGTTGTTGCTATTTTTGAGACAGGTGCTGTAACCTTTCACGCCACTGCATGTCTCCTTTGAATCCATTCATTACATCCAGCCAAACATCACAGTTACACACAGTAAATACAAAGAACAATATTACTCTGTACTTGTTATGGTTTGCGGTCTTGCTTCCTGTTTTGTGCTTTTATTTGGTTAGACTTCCTGTTCTGTGTCACCTCACCTGCCCCAGCTTTACTCTGGCCTTCCGTGCATCAAACATAACAGTACTGATGTGTTCTTGTGTGTGAAAAATGGAGTTTTGCACATTGGTTCATTGTTTAAACATTGATTATAAATAGTCTTTTAAAAAATGATCAAAGAAATACACAACATTTTTGTTACTGTTTATGAGCACTGGAAATACAACCAGATATGCTTAAAATGGACTTTGAAGTTCCCCAAGTTAGTTCCTTTCTTAGTTGGTTATTTATTTATTTCTATTTCAGGCATTAGATTATTTATGGCTGCAGACAATTGTCACTGTTTTGTTTTCAGCACATCCAGCTACACAGTGATATACTGAGCAGTGTGTGCGCCTATTGTAAGTGCAGCCACACACTATTTCTCAGTACTGTTTCATGTAGATTCACACCTGTATAACTAGAATGCTGAGGTGAAAAGGACAAGTGTAATGAATGTGATCAACTCAGAATATGAAGAATTTTGCTAAGATTTTTGGGCCTGTTTTTCAATCATTTCTGCATTTTTTTTTTCAATTAGTTGAATTGTGTTTGATGTAAATATTTTGGAGTCACGATCACTCCATTACACTGTTGAAACTTGTTGATCTTACAGTAATACCACAGCTGAACTTCACCTACTGTGTTCTCCCTTGTTTGCAAAATGCATCCTGAGGGAAGTCCAAAATGCAGTCCAGGTGTAATTTGACAGTAATCTGAGAGCACAAATTATTAATTTGTGTGCCTAAATTAAACAATTCACTTGCACAGTTTATTGATTTGTGAGCACAAGTCAAAAAAGACAGGGCTTCTTCCTGGCTCCTGCTGATTTCTGTAGACTGTGCCATAGTCCTCCTGACAAAAGTCTTTTTGTCTGATGCTGATTTGACTGATTTGGCACACAGCTCTTCTCCTAATGATGATGTTTTACAATTAGCTGTGAAAACTGTGCAAACATTTTCCCTTGTCTTGGCAACTGTTCTCTTTGGCAAAGTGCACTATGTTTAGAGCGTGCGTGTTCTTGGCCAGATCAACATTTATGATGATTTATGACTATCCCAGATGGGGTGTTGCAGATGGTCTCATGATCTGGCCTCCATTGGGACAGTTTCAGGCCTACCCAAACAGTGTGCAATATAATTTCTGAAAAATATCAGCCCTTCTATTAAAATGTTTTGTAGTGTTTTAAACCTAAATAAGGTTAATATGGCCATGTGTTTTTAAGACAGACATGTTCCTACTTATTCACATATCCTGGACCATTTCCTCCCTTTGCCCTCCTGTTGTAACACATAATTGTATACATACTGTATAGACACACATGCGCACACATACAAAATCATTCATATGCATTCAGACATTTACTGCAGCTGTTATGCTTGTGGCGCAACCTAACTGCAGCGTTAATCATTTCTGCATGGTGGAGAAAACCGCCCATCCCTCTCACCCACCTCACAGTTAATCCACATCCTCCACGCTTGGAAGGGTTAAAACTGTGAGATGCAAATTATTCCCAACCATCCAGGAACCCATGTAAGTGCCTCTCTGGCTACACACAGATTGATCGATTGCTTTGTTTATTGGTCATAAAACTATTAACAATCAATCTCTTTCTCTGCTTTCCTTCTCCCTCTTCCCAGAACAGTGTTGTATATGGATGATTATACATTCATTAATGCATGGGTAGTTGTGTGTTAGCCAAATGATCCATGTGTGACTGAGATGCAGTGAATACAGATTACTGTGCAGGTGCCCACTGAGGAATCTTTTAATTAACAGCATGGTTTATGTCTTAGGGAAGACCTCTTTGTATCAGGGAAAGCAATGGAGGCTCAGAGTGAAGGATGGAGATTCAGAGAGGAAGGGGGAGGTGACCCAATTCTCAAGGGAGCTCAGTGAACATGACAGCAATAAAAACAAAATGGTGAGACCTTCTGCGTAAGCTGTAACAGGATCTGTTCAGCAGAACTTCATTGTGACCCGTGCAGGACACAGACACCATATTTGATTTTTTTTTTCTGAACTGCAGGTTTAGCTTGAAGCCGTGGCTCTGCCCTGTGGATTGACTCCAAGTTTCAATCTGTTGCATAATGTGCCATGACACTGAACGTGGGGATGGGGGGTTGTTCTACTTCAGCTTTTTGAAGGGCATGTGTTTGGATTGTTTTTTCCAGGCCTGCCTTCCTGTAATTTTGTGTCCATCCTCCTGCTGCCTGAACCTCCACTGGCATTGAATAATACATCCAGACATGTTGTCAGAGATCAATTGACCCTGAAAATATTGGATTTCACATTAAAAGCCCCAGTGCCATGGCTGAGTGCAGAGTTCTGCAGACAGTTTTACTAATCCATGCTCAAACATTGCCTGAGGGTGCATGGTAGTGAGGTAAGCATGGCTTGAGTTATGGTACATATGTCCATTCAGTTACTAACTTCAGTATTTTGACCCTGCACATGAAAAATGCGGGAACCTAAACACACAAACACACACACACACAACGAAGCACCCAAGGGCAGTGTTTAGTGTATTTTTTTAAAAGATGAAGACGAGACAGTGAAACAGCAGCAACTGTACATTGGAACTGCCATGAACCTCAGTTTTAAAGTTGTCTGTACATTGGAACTGCCATGAACCTCAGGTTTAAAGTTGTCATTTATTTATTTATTTTTGTATGTACCAACAACTAATTACTTAATTCCTCATACCTGGTTGGAAGCTCTCATAACTACATCCTTATTGCAGACTGACTTCCTTATAGCATCAGCTATTGACACTAATGCTTGAGTCTCAGCCAGAGTGTCATAATCACTGCATTCAGATAGAAATAAAAGATTCATCAGTGTGGTGTTAAACTGATGAAACATGTTCTTACTGAAGCAACATGCCAAGGCTCACTTCAGGAAGAGCCAATAGAGAGAGAGAGAGAAAATGTGTGTGTGTAGGGATTAGATAACATGAGTTCATCAGGTTTATCCTTGTGTTTCCTCCTTGAGGCGGATGTGTCGGCATCTCTGTCTCTCTCACACACACAACAAATCAAATCAAATCAAATTTTATTTGTATAGCGCCAAATCACAACAAAAGTCATTTCAGGACACTTTACAAACTAAGGTCTAGACCTTACTGTTATCATTATTATTACATAGGGAAAACCCAACAAATCCCCCTTGAGCAAGCACTTGGCGACAGTGGGGAGGAAAAACTCCCTTTAAAGGAAGAAACCTCCGACAGACCCCGGCTCTTGGTGGGCGGCCTTCTGCCTCGACCGGTTGGGGTGAGTGGATAGAGGAGAGAGGAAAGAAGAAAAGCAACAAGACACAACAATCAAACACTGATCAGGTCGATGTGGCTGGT
>NW_018128080.1:499794-512801 GCF_001952655.1 Monopterus albus | reverse complement strand
AGATGTTTCTAAAGCCATTGTAGTAGATGGCAAATCCATGAAAGCTGTAGGAATGATCCAACCAATTTTTTCTTTAATAGTTGTGATTTTATTTGTAAAGAAGCTCATGAAGTCATTGCTGCTGAGATCTAAGGGAATGTTAAGCTCAACAGCACTGTGGCTCTTTGTCAGCCTGGCTACAGTGCTGAAAAGAAACCTGGGGTTGCTCTTATTTTCCTCAATCAGTGATGAATAAAATGCAGTTCTGGCACTAGGAAGGGCTCTTTTATATGTTATTAGATAGTTTATCTTTTAGTTTATTTAAGATAGTTTATCTTTCCAGGCTATGAAAAACTCTTCTGACTTAGAGGACCGCCACCTTCTTTCCATTTTTCGTGATGCCTGCTTTAGGGAGCGGAGCTGCGAGCTGTACCACGGGGCTAGCCTCCTCTGTTTCACTACCTTCTTTTTCAGAGGGGCAATGGTATCAAGTGTATTACGCAGGAAGGCTGCAGTACTATCAACAAGATTATCGACTTGTGTGGGAGTAAAGTTAAGGTGGCCTCCTTCCACTGTGTTGGCAAACGGCACTGAAGTAGATAAGTTTGAGAGAAGCCAACTGAGTCTAATAATGAACAGAATGCATTGTTGAGGCTGTCATTGTCGGCATCTACATGAATATTAAAGTCGCCTACTATGATTATTTTATCTGTACTAAGCACTAAATCAGACAGAAAGTCTGAGAATTCACTTAAAAACTCTGAATAAGGAGCAGGTGGACGGTATACAATAACAAATAGAACTGGCTTTTGAGTTTTCCAGTTTGGGTGTGAGAGACTCAGGGTGAGACTTTCAAATGAGTTATAGAAATGCAAAGAAGGTTCAAAATGACCATGAGAAAAAGCAAAATGACTGCAAAAACATGCAAGACTACTACAAAATGCAGAACCAAAAAAGACCAGCAAAACAGCCAGAGGTGTAAACAAGCACCAAGACACAAGGCTACAAAAAGAAAACAGCCACAAAGTAATACAAAACACCTACACCGAGTTGCAAAAATTATTACAATGACATGCACAGAAGATTAGAGAGACTCAAATGGCAGCAGAACAGCAAAATGATTGCAGAAGAAATGATGACAACAGAGAAAGTCAAAGCAATTTTTAAAATTTGTTTACATAATGTTCGTTTAGAATGCTTAACATGCACACATTTCCAAAGGTTGTATGTGGACCGCCGCAATAATAGGCTTACTGTGCAAAGTAATGTTATCTTTGTTTGGGAAAAAATAGTGTGTGTGCAAAGTAAGTGAAATATCCTACGGTAACCGCAGTCCGTGAACATGGAGTGTTTCTGTCCTGTGTAAGAAGCAGGTGTCATGTATCCGCCAATTAGTGATGCTTTGTTGTCATTTATCGAGTTATTAGCTGGGTTGAACCAAATTCAGAAAGAGCGGAGGAAAAAAGAAAACGGGGCGAAAGAGAGAAATACTAGTTTTAAGTCCGGTACAGTGTGTTAAATAATAGTTTGTTCTGCGGTGTAAATTCTCTATTGGCCGCAGCCGCGCCGTGGGTTGGTGCTAGTTAATTTGGGCCCGTGCTGGGAAGGAAATTTGGAGAAACTTAAAATTTATTGAAATTTGTAGTTTAGAGAAAAAAAAACCCGTGTTTGTTGGTTTTGAACAGTGTACTGCAGATGCTGCCTTGCGCACCAGGTGCACCCGGTGCAGTTGAAGGGCTCAGGGTTTACCGCTGAGAGAGCGTCGACCGGGAGGTGTTTCTGCGGCCACACAGGCACACGGCGCTGGATGTGGCTGAAACCGTGCACGGCAGGAGTTTCCAAGACAGTGAGTCAGTTACACACTTCATGACAATTCAGATCCAAGGGGTGGGGGTGTTGGTATGATAAAAGTGATGTTTGCAGTAGGCCACAGTGTTTGTGGTGATTTTGTGTGTGCTTCGTCTCTGGATCTTGCTCCTATGCAGGTGATTAGGGTGGGGGCCCATTGTCTCAGTCTATGCATGTTCTGGTCTGTTACTGGAACAACTTGTGTTCTCTACAAATTCAGCACCCCAAAATAATTTCATATATAAACTAACCCCCTCTTTTATTTAGCTATTTTCAAGGCTTTATTATGTAGAACACAACTTTCAAGACTAATTGATGGGCTTTGCACTGGGATTTAGTGTCTCCTGTTATGTGCCATGTCGTCATCATGGATAGCAGTGCTCAGCAGGGGTTGGAGTAGACAAACTAGGCCAGCTATATAAAGTGTATGAATCTTACTTTTGAAATGGTTGCCATGCCACTAGATGCTCTAGTGCAGTCTTGGATACTTCAGAGCAGGCCTGTCTGTGTGCATGCAAGAAAGACTGGAAGCGCATCTTGGGGTGTTTATTAATGAAACAGAGTGAAAGAGAAGAGCAAGAACAGCTGCTATGTGCATATCATTTTCTGCAGAGAGACAGAGGATGGCAAAGTGGGAGAGAATGAAGATTTTCTAGCACATGTGTGAAGTCAATGTCATAACTGGTGTTTCCTAAATAATATTTATCATTTAAATGGATGAATAGTCAAATAGTGTGAAAGCACTTTGAGTGTGCTGCAAAGCATAGAAAGGTGCTATACAAATATAAGACCATTTACCATTTTACCAGATGTTTTTTAGTGTAGCTTACACTCTGACAGCTCACAGCAGCCAGACCTTCCACTAGTTTCATTGTTATTCGAAACCGTGTGCCTGTGTGTGAATGTACACCGGCATGTTCACATGTTGAATTCTTACATCCCCCGAGTGGCAAGCGGAGATCAATAAGACCCTAGCTTTGCAGAAGTCGGCCTTTTCTTCAGTGTGCAGACAGCTCTGTTACAAAGTGGGGGAAACAATGTGTGCCTAGCTTGTGATGTCCTCATACTTCTTTGTCATGTCTGATTTCCATCAAAAATAATGAAATTATTCCCCTTGTCTCAACCCTTGTAGCGGTGCTGAGTTTGGAGATGCATTCATAGGAAACCCAAAGAGAGAGGACAGATTTAAGTGAAGTCAAACAAGTGTTTGGACCTGTGACTCGCAGCAAGTGATGGGAATAGCGGCTGTTATGGCTTCGTGACTTTCATAGAGCCATTCAAAAAATTCATTCCTTTTATTTGTTTTATTTATAACACATTTGTGGTGTAATCTAAGCGCTTAAGTACATCCAGTTTCAGGTCTGTGCATCTGTCTGACCGAGGGGCGGGTTTAGCTACACACATAAGGTGTAGGGCAAAGTGGCCACATAAAGTCCTTCCTGCAGGGTTGTGCGGCGTGGCCCTGTTTGTTTATGCTTTAGAACATAACTGCTGTAAAACAATCACAAAGTAATGTTTTATTTCTCTGATTCACTGCTTTGTTTTGCTGGCCCTGCTCCCTGTCTTCATTCACTCTCTAGCTCACTTGATCACCACTGCTCGCTCTCTCTCTCTCTCTCTCACTTAGTGAAATAGATTATAACATAGGCAGTGAAATTTGGGCACTAAGATAAAATGGCTCTCTGATAGGACTTGGATCCCATGTGTTCCTATCAGTGAGCCAAAATGGCTCTCTGATAGGACTTGGATCTTGTGTGTTCCTATCAGTGAGCATTTGAATAGAATCAGATCATTCACAAATGTAACATCACAGCTCACATCAGGACCGGTTTGGACAATAACCAGCGCTTTTCCTCCTTGATTCATCAAGGCTACAGGACTTCTTACTTTGACCTCTTTAAGTGAATGTAGGAGCTACAAATGGACAGATGTAACCGAAACTTGTCTCAAGCAGGAAAATCTGTGTGTGAATACGGTTGTTAGCAAAGTGAAAAGCTTTGATCTCTGTGTGTGAATACGGTTGTTAGCAAATATAGGAGTGAAAAGCTTTGATGATGCATCACACTTAACTGGTGTTATCTTCCTCAGATTACTGTATGCGCATTGTGACACAATACAGATGAACATGTTTGATAGCTTAGGTAGTTTGAAATTAATGTTAAATGGGGACAACACATAACACTAATAGAATTCAGCTATAGGTGGAGCAAAGTAAAGTTGAGTTCCCATCAGTTTCAGCTGGACATTTACTTAAAACCTCTGTACTCTGTATGTTCTCACAAACCATTCTTGCATCGCAACCACAGGAAGCAACTTCCAGTTTGGCTCTTGAATGATCCAAACAGTCGGTGGGTCCATTTTTGATAGATTTTGGAGTTGTCACAATAATGCTGATGTGCCCACATGATGTGAGACTAGGTCTTGGTGTAACCATTCTTACTATTCCTTCACAGTGGCCCTGAAGCTTTAAACTTGGAACATAAAAAAAAAAAAAAAAAAAGGGGGGGGGGGGGGGGAAGGGAACAATAAGCACAGGACCTTTCTTGGTGTCAAAATATACTCCAAGGTTTGGCTGAGGTTTATGACACTTTACAGTCCATCTGGGGTTAGTCCAGATTCCCTGCTGAGCTGTGGCGGAGGGATACCTTCCAAAATGTGTCTAGTTTTTGTTGCCAGAGCTGACTTGGTCCTTACATGTTACAGAGTGAATCAGAAATGCAGGTCAAAAATAATATATCAGACTTTGAATCAGAGGAGAGATTCATCTTGCATGGCAAAACAAACGTATACGGGAAATAACCTATCTCTATCTTGGGAAATATCTCTATATACACTTGTCCTACATTTCCGAGTTGAGCCTAGTGTCACGGTTATATAGTGGGTGAGCTGCTCACTAATGCAGTCACTGTGGCTATTTTAGTGCTAGTATCTTGTGTCTCCATGCAGCTATAGTTTGGTTGATACTTTGTATTTATTTTGAATTACTTCTCGTCAGCTGGCGATGCTCTTCAGACTTGTTCTCACAGCAGCTCTCCTACTGTGGTAATTGTCCTATGAGAAATGGGCTCCACATACACATTCATGCACATACACACCTCTCAGCTTTACAAGCGCTGTATTTGTCAGTTTTGGTCCTTTTCAGGGTTTATCAGGTGGAATCTACATAATGCTTTTGCCCATTGCTTGTTTCTTTCAGAACACCTTGGATAATGCAGATACAAAACCTGTTTGTCTTATCAGGTGCAGGAACATAGGACCAAATCAAGGGTGGGAGAGGGTTTTAAGAGTGTGTCCTAAAACCATGAACAACTTCTTGTTCTTTGAGGTTTTATGAAAGTTTGTACCATTAAAGGTGCAGTATGTGATTCTAATCCACTGCACTTTTTGTCACATTCAGCAAATATTTCCTCTTGGTCCACTAGCTTCTGTGTGCGGGCTGAAAAGATCCAGTGTTCATACACAGCCCTGGCTCTGTATATGGTACACAAAGAGGCACACACTGCACCATACAGCATTTGTTTATGGTTGCACACAATACAGGAAAAAATATTGGGATGATCTCAAATGGCCAAAAATTCATAAATGCGGGTTTTATTTTCTGAACTGTCCATTATATCAACTTATGATCTGCTGAAACATTGGCCAGAAAAGTTGAGGGACTTGTATTAAATTGGGCAGGATGTTATAGTGCAGGGGTGGCCAATTCCAGTCCTCGAGGGCCACTGTCCTGCTTGTTTTCCAACTATCCCTGCCTGACCTGCTGCTGATTATCTGGCTCAGCTGTGTTCAGCCAGTCAGAAGCCGGCTTTCAGTGTGCACGTACGTTTCCCCATGCAAGGCAATAGCGTGTGTATTATGGCATTCAAAGAGTTAATTTTTGGTCTCATCTGACCAGACTATATCCTCCCAGTATTTCGCAGGCTTGTCAAAATGTTGTGCAGCAAACTTGAAACAAGATTCAACATGCTTTTTCTTCAGTGAAATGTTGTGCAGCAAACTTGAAACAAGATTCAACATGCTTTTTTTTTTCAGTAAAGGAGTCTTGCGTGGTGAGCGTGCATACAGGCCATGGCGGCTGAGTGCATTACTTAGTTTTCTTTGAAACAATTGTGCCTGCTAGTTCCAGGTCTTTCTGAAGCTCTCCACCAGTGGCCCTTGGCTCTTGGACAAGTCTTCTGATAATTCTTTTCACTCCTCTGTCAGAAATCTTGCGAGGAGCACCTGGTCATGGCCGGTTTACAGTGAAATGACACTGCTCATTGGAACATTCAGAAGTTTAGAAATCCTTCTGTAACCAATACCAGCAGTACATTTTGCAACAATAAGGTTGCGAAGGTCTTCAGAGAGCTCTTTGCTTTTACCCGTCATGAGATCTTTTTTGTGTGACACTTTTGTAATGAGAGACCTTTTTCTAGGCCATCAGTTGGGACTGAACCAGCTGATATTAATTTTCACTGACACGGGGCAGGATTGCTTTCTAATTACTGATAGATTTCCGCTGGTGTCTTGGCTTTCCATGCCTTTCTGCACCTCCCTCCTTTCATGTGTTCAATACTTTGTCTCTGTGTCATTCAGTTTTATTACACATAACTTAATTTCTGAACTTGTTTTGTTTGTATGTATTGATTTCTTGGGTTGTTGCTGACATCTCCTGATTTCATGTCAACAGCACCTTTTAGAAATAAATTTACTGAGACAAATGGTGACGTGTTCAATACTTATTTTACCTCCTGTATTTAAGACGCTTGACTGTCTTCATGCATACATGTGGTGTCACTGTTTCTTTCTGACTGAATCTAGTGAAAGCCTGGCCTTGGTCCATCTTGTTCTTGCGGCCTTACTGTTGTTTTTTTGTGCACCACACTTTAAATTTTCATGTCTTGAGCTCCTGTCTGCAAACTGTGTATATCTTTAGGTAAGACTACAGGTCTGGAGAATTTGTGGGTCTCAGTTTTTCTTCAACCCTATGTTTCAAATAGAACTCGCTCTTTTATTTGTTTAATTTTTGTCTACAGTATCATATGGCACAGTAAATTGTGATAATTTAGTAAATTGTTTGCTTAGCTTGGTCCTTTGTCTTGTTTAGCTATTTCCAAGTCCTTATAGTCAACATCTGTTTTAAACTTTGCATATTTGAGCAGTTATATTTTACTTACTTACTGTACTGAACTTATCTTAGTATATTTTACACCAGCAACTTCCACATGGGTAAACTTGGAGTGAACACTTCTTCTGCCTGACTGGAATATATTGCTAACCCACAGACTGTAGCTCTACACCCACACACAGACTCGCATATGAACCTTCACACTTTCCTCACTCATTTATTTCTTTATTTCTTGTCTTGCAGTTGGCTGAGGACTCCAGTTGGAATTTATAAAATTTCGACTCCCTCATTTTGCTCCAATTTCACTTCGATTTCTTCCCCATTCCGTGCTGCCTTCTAATTTCTGCCTCTCCTCTCCCATCTCATTGTGCTCTCTGCTTTCCTTGTTAGCTCTGCTCGGGTCTCTCACCTCTCATTAGCTTCTCCACTGCCGACTGAAGGCACCTGTCCTCAGGTCCCAGTGCAGCAGATAGCTCGGCTTCTGTTTAAATCAATTTCCATGTTAAATACTGTAGCTACTGCAGGGTGTGCGTGGGGGGTGGGGGATATGGAAGAAGTTGAGACATTACAATGAACCACTACTCTTTCACACCGCTGACCCTCCAGGCTGATCCACAGCTCCTGTCTTGTTCTCTCTCGCTCTCTCCCTGCGTTGCTCTCCTCGCTTCCCTCTCATGGTTTGGCCTTTTATCACTCTGTGTTCTACCCTTTGGCTTTTCTCTTTCATTTTACTTCCATCTATGTCCCTCTCTTTTCTTCTCTTTCTGTCTTTGACTACATTCTTCCAGTGCAGCCCAGGGCTTTTTCTCATTTCAAATGAAAACTGAAATGAGTTGTGACAAGGTTGTGTGTTTGTTGGTGCATGTGTTGTGTTTTCCAACCTGCGAGTTGCTTTACATATGAATCTCAACAATGACATAAAGGCTTGTATTTTTAAGCAAGCGTGGAAAACCTGTCAGCAGGTACCTGTACATGGCGTGGACCATTAGCATTTCAATCCTCCTTTTAAAGTCATTCAACTGACATGCAGACTGTTCTCCACCATTATTCTGACAATACAAACAACTGTGACAACCTCAGATAACCATGTAGACTCACTCTGACAAATTATACAAAGAATGTCTGTGTAACTTAAATGTCCTAGCCTGTTTCCAAGATGTGCTGTATCACAGATTTAGTGCCTTATTTAAAAGATAGTGAAAGTTGTACAAAAGGGAGAAAATCACAGCAAAAACAGTTGTGTGGAGTGCTGTGGTTGCCATGTGGAAATGAATACTTTTCATGTTGACACTTGAGAGCGCTGCCTCGTGTCATGTGAATAGAGTTTTTGGCTGTTTTCAGGCCCTTATTTTTAAAGGTTCAGTGCACCCAAATGGGAAAAAAATAAACAAACACTACATACAAACATTTTATCCCTCTCAGGTGTGCTCCACTCTGAGTAAGGTGAATGCACAGAAGGCAGCAGGTCCTGATGGCATCCCTAGTTGGGTGATCACAACCTGTGCACAGCAGCTGGCTGAGGTCTTTACAGACAATTTCAGTCTGTCCTTGATCCAGGCTTTGTCTCCATTTATTATTTTTTTAAGTTGGCCATCATTGTGCCAGTGCCAAAGCACACCATGTCAATGGCACTTAATGACTTTTGTCCTGTGGCAGCTCACCCCCATCTTCACCAAGTGGTTTGAGAGGCTGGTCCTCACCCACCTGAAAGCCTGTTTGACTCCCGCTCTGGACCTGCATGAGTTTGTCTAGTGCCACCCAACAGGTCAAATGAGGATGCCATTTACACTGTGCTTCTTTCTAGCCTGACCCATTTGAACAGTTGTAGCATCTACATCAAGACGCTGTTTGATTTCAGCTGAGCATTCCATGTTAAACTCACACTCCCATTCACATCAACAGACCTGCTGTTGAGTGTGTGCGTGTGCCCAACTTTAGGTTCCTTGGAATCCACATTTCTGAAGACCTCACCTGGTCCCTGAACTCCTTCCTTCTGGTTTAAGAAGGCACGTCATCATCTTTATTTCCTGCACAGTCTGAAAAAAGCCCACCTGTGCATCATCACCACCACATTTCAGTGTGGTACAGCAACTGCTCTGCAGCAGAATGTAAAGCACTACAGCATGTGGTGAAAACAGCCCGACAAATCATTGGCTGTTTTGTTGCCCACCATTGAGGACATTTGTAAGAAACACTGCCTGTGCAGGGCATCCTCAAAGTGACTCTCAACCTACGCGTGAAGTGTTTACCCTTTTCCCATCAGGCAGGTGCTTCAGCGCCCTGACAAGACAGACTAAAAAAGAGATTTTCTCTCTGTGGCACTGTCCGTGTTGAACTGCTGACAATGAGTTAACAGCTACACTGCTGGACATAACTTGAATACAATGTATATATTATATACAATATAGTATGTATATATTCAGTGTTGTAGATATTGTGTAAATGAACAGTATATGTAAATACGTGAGTGTGTGTGTGTGTGTGTGTGTGTGTGTGTGTGTGTGTGTGTGTATATATATAATTTATATGCATGCTGTTTTCTTTTCTCTTCTGATTAGGTGTTAACTCCATTTCCTTGGCTTTGTACATGTACTCTGCACAATGAGAATAAAGCTGAATCAAATCTAACCTAAATTAAAGTGGTAGCTTTGCAGATAGTTGGGTCCTGTTTACCCTGGTTTTCAGCTATCCTGTTCTGAACCAAACATAATGGAGTTTGTGGGGAGCCAGAGGGTAATTGGTTCATCCAAAAGAGGTCCCCCTACAAGCAACAAAATTCTCAAAGTCTAATTAAAATCCACTGTCTTGTTATCAGGAATACTAAAATCATGTGTGTAGCTCTACCCCAGTCACTGCAGCTGGTTTTATCTATCGTCAGTAAAGGCTATAACATGATTCATCAGGACATGTGCATTGTATTTATTTATCACAGCTCATGATTAATAAAAGTAGGGGTTTTTTTATGCACTGTTTTCTGTGCCTATGTGTAATTATTGTGCTTGAATTTGGTGACAGATCAGTGATTTGCAATTACCGGCTACAGGAGCACACTGCCTGACAGCACAATCACTTCAGCAACCTCTCTCATCACATCAGCACCTGCCCATAGTGACTTGTTTGAATAATGACAAATTAATTATGAAACAAATTAGTTATTAAGCTAAAACAAGCCTTAATGTTTGTATAGTAATATATTATTAGCAATATTTGGTTTTAAAGGCAGTGGTAGCCTAATAGGTTGGGTAAAACAGAAAAAGAACCATCCAAACTTAAGCATCAGCAGTTTTAGGATCTCTGGGTTTGTAATTAAATGAATAATTGTAACAATCTTGATTAGTGTTCAGTAACTTTGAGCTGAAGATCAGTTCAGATGCATACATTTGGGCCTTGATGTGTCAGTGAAGCAGACTTTTGGGGTATGAATGAATGAAAGTGATGAAAACCACTAATCTACAGAACCACGTCAGCAGGTTCTTTGTGGACTATTTCTTTGGTAGAAAGGATATCGAGTAGAAACTGATCAAGACTTTTAATGCTGTGTGCATAAATATGTGTTCATCTTCACTAAGAAATTTAACCAAAACTCCCTGCATGGCAAGATACAGACCCACTAGAGGAAGTGAGGAAAAAGGGTTTTTTTTGTTTGTTTTTTTTTCTCCATGATTTGATCAAAGCAGTTGTTCAGTCGAGGCTAAAAACTTCTTTTCTTCACCTTCTTTATCATTTATTTCTTCTCATTAAGCTTTTATTATAATTAAATGTATCTAAAATACAAATAAAGTTGCCTTGCTATTGTTCAGCCAGCAAGCCTACATGCTGACTATGTTACCTCAGAAATGTCTCATCTACAGTATTACAAATAAAGTTGCCTTGCTATTGTTCTGGCAAAAGCATGGGCAGCCACACCCAGCCAGCAAGCCTACATGCTGACTGTATGTTACCTCAGAAATTTCTCATCTACAGTACTGTTGTTCATAGAAGCATGGAGCTCCAACATCACAAGCTTAATGTAAGGATAACTGTTCCAGTACCTGGCTGGGTGTAGCTGTAACACACGTCTAATGTGCTCTGTTGTATGCGCTGTCATACTTTTACATGAGTGAAGCAGTACTAAACATTTTAGTATCTGTGTTGGATACTGACGGCAAGTCAGATTGGCTCATATAATGAACAGGCATTCTGTGCTGCTGTTAAGTATAATTATGGTCTTGTCCCAGATTAGTACACACAATTCAAGTTACTTGTTAGTCCCCCAAATATGTTTATGTCCATGTTGTGGTTTATGGCTACATCTGCCATGTTAGTTTGCAGCGTTCTGATACTACCCTATCTAATGAGATTAAAGATTAATTACTCATGCTTAATCTCCAAATAAAGAAAATGAGCATGATAGCAGATAAGCTCTTCACTTAAAGATTCATGAAATGGTGAGTAAACTCGACTAATAAACCAGTTTAATGCGCAAACACTTGTTCCTATGCAGATATGTTTTACTTAAACTCGACTAATAAACCAGTTTAATGAACACTTGTGCCTATGCAGATATGTTTTACTACATACATGTGGTGGAATGTCTGTCTGAATACGATTGATAATGATACTGACTCAGAAATATCCTGTGGTAATGTTTCAGTATTTGCATGTACAGTGTGTTGATTTGGCTTCATGCCTCATGGGAAGAATTCATTATAAATCACTCAAGCTCAAATAAACTCATGCCCTCACACCGCAGCTTCCACAGGGTATTGGGTCTGGATCATGCTTGGTGTAGCTCTGCTTAATATTCACAAACGGAGATGGCATAAACAGCAACATCTTTTAATTTAAATGGAGATTTTTTTATTTTTTTTTAAATCTATAAGCCTGTAGCATCAGGGGTCAAGCTGATGTGTGAGTCAAATACATCATTATTTTAGAGTGGGAACTGTGATTAGATCACACTGTGCTATGCCAAAGCTGCGAATGTCTTTGAGAAAAGGAGGGAAGCAAATTAGGGAAACGCAGACAAAAGATAATGTTGATTGTGAGTGACGTGTGCTTTATCACTGGTTTTCAGTCTTGTGGTAAATCATACCATAATCCCCACAGTGCTTTGTCATGAAATTTAGTTTGAATCGGCCTCAATGAAAACTACAAAGCACCATTTAATGCGTGTTGTCTACAGCATGTTGAATTTAAAATGTAGCCTAAAGACTTTCCTATAGAACTGTTTTTAAGTAAAAACATTTTTGAAATTCTAAAATTTAGCTCAAAGTTGGTCACTGTTGTCATCTTATAGTCTAGTGTCTTGTTTTCAGATTAAATGTAGCTGGGTGTGTCAGGGAAACTACTTCCTGAAAGGACAGCCAGGTTTTCACCAGTAAAGCAGTTGGACAATGAAGCAGCTTACTGTGTTTCCTCCACTGTTTTAATGGTGGACGTGCACATTAGAAGGGAAAGAAGAGGCATTTCTAGGTTAATGGGATGCAGCCTGGGTCTCCTCTCAGTATGTTCTGAATCGAATAGAAATGCGGCCATGCCCTTAGAAAAACATACTGTATCTATGTTTTCATACAGTAAAGGGTGGAGACAGGCTTTTGCATTGCTTTCCTCCCCAACAGCCACCTGGCTCTTGTTTTATTTTCTGAGACCTGTCAGGCAGAATAGAGTCACATCCGCTCCCCATATCTCCTTCAAGTCAGGGGGACACAGTTGGCAAAGCTACTGGAATATGAGCGCGTGCAGTGTGTAGGCGGAAGCGCACGTGTATCTGTGTCTGTGTGGCTGCCAGTGTTGATGGCTAGAAGTTAACCAGCACTTGTCACAAGGGACGTCATTAAGCTTCGCTCGGCAGAAGCAGGGATAAAGATGGAGGGAGGTGGAGCGAAGGAAATTAGAATGACATCCACTGCTATCTAATTCGAAAAGAAGCTCCTTCTCTTGGCTTGTTTGGTTGCTTATGCGCGTGTGCAAGTGCGTCTAGTTTAGTTTCCTCTCTTGCTGTGTCCTGCTATCACACCCACACAACTTAATATTGCTCTAGCAACAGATTGCAAACTCCTAACTATGTTCTACGACCGTCATCTACTCTTTC
>NW_018128080.1:493949-499771 GCF_001952655.1 Monopterus albus | reverse complement strand
CTTCAGGCAGTGATCAAGAGAAGTAATGTCAAGCTGAATTTTGAATTCTGTGCACTTTTTGCTTGAGTAAATACTATATAAGCCATGATGCACCTATGGTACATAGTTGTCCCATTTTAAGGAGAGGATATTAGTGTTTTAACATATTTGTGCCAATAGATAAACACTCCTAAATGGCTAATGTGGCTTTGAGAGCTATCTTTGTGAGGAGAAATGCTGGAAGCTTATGTGGTGCACTACTGACTGGAGAGCTTCATAGCACTGTAATAGCCTACGACAAGGCGTTTTCTTTTTTGAGATGAGCACAGACAGCACTGATGATGTATGGTTATTAACTGAAACATCTGTTCCTTTTCAGGAGAACCCATAATGCTGTATTCCACTAGCAAGGCTAACTAGCTTCCATTCAGAGGTTAGTTTGCTAATGTCGACACTGAGTGCCACTGGACAATACTTTCCAATCTTGTTATATCAACACCTCTTGACTCATTAGCAAGTAACAGTTTTCAATGGGGACAATATAGAATAGAACTTCTTTATTGTCATTGCACATGCGTAATACAAAAAAAATAGCTTTATTCTCTCTGAAAAATAAACTAGTCATTAAAATAAGAGTTAATAAATAGAGCTAAATAGTAATACTATACATAGTAGATCATCAAAGCAGCAGTGTATGCATAAAAATACAAAGAAGGCCCAGAAGCACTGTCCATATTGTACATAAGGTTATTGTGCAGGTATTAGCAGCTAAAGCCTGCCTGAAAAGTTGCTAAATGTCCTATGCAGTGATTTGCATGACATAACCCCAACAATTCACATTCATGGTTTAAAAGAAAAATAATTAAAACTTAAAAAAAATTTAAGTCAAAACTTCTGACTAGCTTTATAATTAGCTACTATTTTTCAAGCATCTCCTCGGTATGAATCTTTAACTACTTCTACTTTTCACTTTTACATTGACTCTTGGATAAACTGAAATAGGCAGTAAGAAAAGTTACACTACTTCTCTACTCACTGAGCACAGAGAGACACAGCCACATTTGTTGCTAGGTGCTTTTGTGAAAAGTCACAAAATCTAGCTAAAATCCAGCTTTGTCCCATATTTCAGAAAGGTCGGGGGTCTAGGTAGCATTAGCAGCCCCTCTTTTGTTGGTCCATCTACTTTAACTGGTGATGTGCAAAAGAGAACTTGTGACACACTGCAGTTAGCTGATAATCAGAATAATGATACATTTCTTCTTTCCTTTCTAAGTATACAAGCCAAAACAAACACTGGGCATGTGCATGTACCTTTACACATTTTAATTTCATTTCAAGTTAAAATGTTCACTGTTCAGACATGTATTTTTCCTGCTTAGAGATGAGAGCATAAAGGTAGACAAGAAGCAAAATGCAGACAAAAAAAAGAAAAGGAAAAAAAAAACACTTCAAATTTAGCTGTGCAAAATCCCCAGACACATTTAAAAGTCACGTGACAAGCCATTATACCCTGCTTTGGAACAGATGGAAAACACCAGCCAGATTTAATAGGAGAAGATGCTTTCTACAGTGGAATAAAGCACTGCTTCACTACACCCCAGCGTCCACGGTGACCTGCCCTGCAGCTCTGGACTAGACGAGAGAAAAGGAGTGAGTATGAGCAAAAGGAAAAGGGTATAAAATAGGAGAAATTTGCTAAAGAAAAAAGCAAAGAAAGTAAAAGGGTAGAGTCAGTTTGCCCTTACAAGTTCTTAACAAAGCGCACTGAGCTCTACAAAGCTCTCACCACACACACACACACACACACACACTGCCTTGACTTTGTGTTTGGACTATTCAGAGACAGGACTATAGCAGGCTCCAGTGCTTGTGTTTCAGTCCTCAAATACAGTATGAGAAGGAATGAGGCTGTGTATTATAGCAGCTCAGATGAATATTGCTTAAGCCCATGCACGTAGACGATGCATGACCATAAATAAATAATACCCACCTCACTCAGCTCCACAACATCAAGCGGTGTAGGAGAAAGACACAGAAGCTGGAAGAGAGGAGATGGAGGTAGACAGACAGAGAGGGAGGGTGGGCGGGGAAAGGTAAAGGAAGGAGGGAGAAAGTTGGCAGTTTGTGGTTCAGACTGAGAGACAAAGCATCACATTAAAGGAAGGAGGGAGAAAGTTGGCAGTTTGTGGTTCAGACTGAGAGACAAAGCATCACATTAAAGGCCGAGGCCAAAGACTCCTCAGACCATTAATAAGATTCTGTCTCTATCTTCCGCTCCCTCTTCGTGTCCTTCTGGCTTTCACATTCTCGTCTCACTCAAACCTCTTCATGCTTTAGATTTAATTTTTTTCCTGTTATGCCTCATAATTATCCCCCCCCCACACACACACACACACACACTCTCCTGAGGCTGAGCTTAATGTCGTCGGCTAAAACACAGCAACTGTTTGATAAACTTTACTATTTATTTAACTTTATTATTTGATTAAATGTATTATTAAAGAACTGCCATCGTTCCTACTCCCATCAGAGTCCTAAACAGCTGACAGGAGTTTATAATCAGGGATTACTTCATGTAACGGCACCTGACTGTTTACATTTTCAGTTTGTATATGTATAATCACACACTCATTGCTGACTGTTGCACATATAGCTGATGTAGCATATATTTTTATTATATTTTTCACATGCTGTTTTTGAAATTGCCTTTATTTTGTGTTTTATTTTTAGACTTTATACTGTTTGGCATTCATTGTTGACAGCAAAGAAAGAATTTCATTGTGCAGGAAAACATGTTTCCTTACTGTGCATATGACAGTAAGCACTTTTGATTCTTATTTATTTATTTTTTGATTATTATAATTGGGTATTTTTGGTACTAATATAGTTTTTAATAATTTCCTTTTAAGCTCGGTGGCCTGCTCAGTTTTGTTTGAAGGCGCACACTGTAGTACAAACTGGTCAGTCCTAAATGACATCTATAAAGCTTGTTTACATTCTGTAAAAGCATTACTTGACACAATTCATCCAATAGACCTCAACAGCTTTAGCTAAATAGTCATCCACCCAGTATTGATTTTTTTATTTTTTTAAAGCCTTTTTTTTCACCTGGCCATTATATACTCATGGAATTTAAAAATGCACCACTCACAACAGATACTCACAATACAGGTGGTGTGTTTTTAGATTCCAAGAGTATACATAAGGAAATGCATACTTTAACACCAAAATGCAGAGGGTCCTTTTACACCTCACTGTCCATTACCTGGCTGTCACAAAGCATGCAGCTCCAACAGGTGTGTGAGAGTAAAGACATTATTATCATTAGATGTTTAGACAAAGTCAAGAAAGCCAGTTGTAAGAACATACAGTATTTACAGCATTGGAGCTGGGTATGGGTGCCAGTATTGCCAGGTGAGAGAGAAGCTGCTAAGCCACAGAGTTATTGTTGAAAGAGGAGTTATCATGGGGAGAAATAGATTGTTAGCAATAGGGTGGTAGTGTAAGAGTTTGTATATAAATTTGTGTTGTAAATGTCTGAATAAAACAATTTCTTGTTGCTGCTGTTGTTGGCAGAGTGTTGAAGTTGAAGCTTGCCTAAGGTGCCTTGCTAGATAGAACCCCCACTGTGTTAAACCAGTGTGTAAGCACTGTAGAAGTTATCAATAACAGAGAAAACTGTTGCAATATTTTATTAGTTTGTTTTTTTTTTTTCCTGAGATCTCAGGTATTTTGTTCAAGCCTAATGCCTGAATCCTATGGATTACAAGAACAGCCTCATTTAATGATCAGTTTTAAGTGATCGACAGGGTGAGTGGTTTATTTTCACTCTCCTTCCTTGACCAAGAGTTATTTTTCATTAAATTGTCAGTTGTAAATATAATTTTTCAATTTTCTTTATAGACCCCCACACACCCAACCTCCCACCAGCAGTTACTACTGTTGTTGATTTTAAACTGACTTATAATGAATAATATGACAAACATGTCACACAAAACAAGCAAAATATACACTATGCTAAAGGCACTTTATTCAAGCATTTTTCAGCTGTTTGTGGGCGGATTTGCAGACACACCTCTGTGTTTCTTTGCTGCAAAACCGTCGATTAGGTCATCATATGACAGCTTCTGAGTGAGGACTGCTTTCATGCTGATGACAGCAAGGCCGCTTAGACGTGTAGGTGTATTACACAGCTTGTCACTCAGTGGTGTAGCCTAAGGGTAAATCTGTACCGACTACAATATTATCTGCGTTATTTTGTGTACATTAAGAGCGCAACTTTTATTTTGATTATACACCAGTGATTGCAGTGGTTAAAATGGGGTTTGTGAGGAGAGGGAGTCTTTATCTAGTGAAATTGAGGTGTTAAGTATAGGTGGTTTTGTTTTCCCACATATGCTGTTGTTGCTGTTTATATAGGAACAGTTTTTCAGCAGAAAGTAGTTCTAATAAAACTTGTAACCTGTGGATTATTCAGAGGAACATTTAGGACTGTTTCTGGAAAGAGAGATGGCAGTCTTCTCCACATGGAGCTGATAGCACCATATCTTTAGTTTTATCATTTCAGGAACATATACTGATTATTGGTTTTATGGAAGGTGATGAATGAGTAGGTGAGGGTTTTAGGATGGATAATCTAGGTTTTTTTTCCTGTTTTTCCATTTCCTTCTTCCCTTTTTATTCTTCCTCCCGTCTGTCACTTGTTTTCCCTTTTGTCTATCAGCAGTCAGTGACCAGTGAGACGGTCACTGCGGCTCTACCTCAAAAGATTTACTCTTTTGGCTAAAAATATTATTCTTATAACAAATGTATGATTTCATTGCACTGTAAGGTTCAAACAAAAACGGAACAGACATGTCTGATCAGTGCAGCCTGTTGGCCCTTGGTGGTGAAGGTTTTTACAGGTGGGCGGTGCCAGGGTCAGAGTTTTTGTTTAATGGCTATAGAGGAGATGAAGCCTTTCTATTTTGAATATTGGTGTCAGGTTGCTACGAGTCAGCCATTTGGTTTGGCGTATAGATGCATTCTTGGCCAACATTTCTGGGGATTTGGCAGGAAAATGTTTTTTTTTTTGTGTGTGTGTGTGTGTCTACTCTAAGGGCACCCTCCCCTACAGATACATTATATTTTACAAGATGTAACATGTTTGTAGAGTTGTTGTCCTGTGAGAACAATGTAGTTCAGTAAAGAGTACAATATTTTGCTCTGAGATGTAGCAGAGTAGAAGTACAAAACTGCATAAAATTGAAATACTCAAAGTACATAATATTTGTACTTATGAACAGTACATGAGTAAATGTCAGGTAGATTACATTCCACCACTGATGTGAAGGGATTGTTTTAGACAAGCAATGATGAATAATTTGCTAATTAGTATATGAAATGTAAATTTCACAGTGACATTTAGAGCCAAAATATGTTTATTTTATCTTCTTATATTGTCCTTTGTGCTTGGCCTTTAAACCCCAGCCTCAGAGGATCCTAGGTGTCTCTAAACACTGTGGTCAAGGTTCACGTATCTACTAAATAAGCAGAGAAGACCACCAACAGTTGGGGTAAAGAAAATTTCAGCTGAAGCTAGTCTCACCTCCTCCTGCAATCTATGAACTGATAGAGCAACCTCTTTAATTTCTACTGTGGTTCTTTTAACAAAATGCAATGCACACACATGTTCAACCATAAGTAAATGTGTATACAGTGGGGCAAATAAGTATTTGATACACAGAGAATGGACAGTTCTGTAATTTTCATCGTAGGTACACCTCAACTGAGAGAGACAGAATCTACTAAAAAAATTCCAGAAAATCACATTGTTAGATTTTTAAATAATTTATTTCCATTTT